>NC_045595.1:141619690-141922720 GCF_009762305.2 Zalophus californianus
GATTGTCTTTTCCTATTGCATATTCTTGTATCCTTTTTCATAGATTAACTGACCATATATGCATGGGTCTAATTCTGGGCTCTCTATGCTATTCCCTGATCTGTATGTCTGATTTCATTTCAGTACCATACTGTTTTGATTATTATAGCTTTGTAGCATAGTTTGAAATCAGAGAGTGTGATATCTCTAGGTTTTTTCTATTTATCAAGATTTCTTTGGTTATTAAGGGTCTTTTGTGTTTCCACACAAACTTTAGGATTCTTTGAAAAATGTTCTGTAAACAACGTCACTGGTATGTTGATGGGGATTGTGTTGAATCTGTATATTGCTTTGGGTAATATGGAAATTTTAACAATATTAATTATTCCAGTCCATGTGCATGGTATATTTTTCCATTTTTTTGTGTCATCTTCAATTTTTTTCATCAATGTCTTACAGTTTTCAGAGTACAGGTCTTTTACCTTCTTGGTTAAATTTATTTCTAAGTATTTTACTCTTTTTGTAAATGGGATTTGTTTTTTAATTTCTCTTTCTGATAGCTTATTTTTAGTGTAGAGGAAAGCAACCGATTTTTGAATAATTTTGTATCCTGTGACTTTACTTAATTCATATATTAGCTCTAACAGTTTTTTGGTCAAATCTTCGGGGTCTTCTATATACACTATTATATAATTTATATTTTTAATTAATAAGCTATATTGTTTTTAAAGATTTTATTTCTTTATTTGAGAAAGAGCATGAATGGGAGGGGGAGGAGGGAGTAGAGGGAGAAGGAGAAGCAGATTCCCTGCTAAGCAGGGAGCCGATGTGGGGCTAGATCCCAGGGTCCAGAGATCATGACCTGAGCCAAAGGCAAATGCTTAACCAACTGAGCCACCCAAGCATTCCTAGGCTTTATTTTTTAAATAGTTTTAGACTTACAGAAAGGTCGAGCAGATAATACAGATTTCCCATATCAATGTCCTAACCCCCCTACACAGTTTCCCCTATTACTAACATCTTTCATTAGTGTGGTGGATTGGTTTCAAGTAAGGAACCAATACAATGAAAAACAATTATTAACAAAATTTATAGACTACATTAATACTCACTCATTGTGTTGTATAGTTCAATGAATTTTGATAAATGCATATTATCATGAATCCACCATTATAGTATCATACATGATAGTTTTGCCACCCTAAAAATCTATAGTGTTTCACCTATTCATCCCTCCTCTCTTTCCTACAAACTTTTGGAAACCACTGATATTTTTATTATCTCTACAGTTTCACCTTTTTTCAGAATACCACATAGTTGGGATCATATAGTATTTAACCTTTTCAGACTGGCTTTTTTTTTTAAGATTTCATTTATTTATTTGACAGAGAGAGACAGTGAGAGCAGGAACACAAGCAGGGGGAGTGGCAGAGGGAGAAGCAGGCTTCCCGCTGAGGGACTCGATCCCAGGACCCTGGGATCATGACCTGAGCCGAAGGCAGACACTTAATGACTGAGCCACCCAGGCGCCCCTTCAGACTGGCTTCTTTCACAAATCAAGATGCATTTAACATTCTTCCATGTCTTTTTGTGGCCTGATAGCTCATTTCTTTTTATCCCTGAGTAATATCCCATTGTATGGATGTATTATAGATTGTTTATCCATTAACCTTTGAAAGACATTTAGATTGCTTCCAAATTTGGGTGATTATGAATAAAGTTGCTATAAACATTTGTGTGCAGGTTTTGTGTAGACATGTTTCAAATAAATATCTATGAATGTAATTGCTAAGTCTATGGTTATGTTTATCTTTGAAAGAAACTGCTGAATTTTCAAATTAGTTGTACCACTTTCATTCCCACCAGCAATGAATGAGAGTTCTTGTTGCTTCATATCCTCACCAGCATTTGGTATTGTCAGTTTTGTTTTGTTTATATATTAGTTATTCTAATAGGCGTGTAGTGATATTTCGTTATTGTTTTGGTTTATAATTCCTTAATGGCATACATACAACATGGGATATCTTTTCATATGCTTATTTTTCACCTGCATATCTTCCTTGATAAGGTGTGTGTTCAGAAAATTTGCCCATTTCAACAATGGATTTCTTTCTCATTATTGAGTTTGTGTTCTCTATAAATTTTAGATACAAGTAATTTATCAGATCATGTGTCCTGAAAATATTTTCCCCCAGTCTGTGTCTTGCTTTTTCATTTTCTTAACAGTGTCCTTTTGAAGGCAGGTGTTTTTAATTTAAGTTGTATTTAGATCTATCTTCTATTTTGAGTTAATTTTGTGAAAGATATAAGGTCTCTGCCTTCATTATTATTTTTTCTTTTTGCCTCTGTATGCCCAATTATTCTATTACCATTTGTTAAAAAGATTATCATGAATCCATTGACTTGCCTACCTATTTTAAATTTCTTGCCTGATAATTCCAATATTGGTGTCATATCTGAGTCTCCTGTATTTTTTCCTTTGTCTCTTCAAACTGTCTTTTTTCTTGACTTTCAGAGTCCCTTATAATTTTTTGTTAAAAACTAGAAATGATGTATTGGGGAATAGAAACTGAAATAAATCAATTTTTACTGTGATATTTTATATTAATCTGGCCAGTGATTAATGTTTTCTATAGGTGTAGTTACCAGAGGCTTCAGTTTACTCTTCCTTCCTTGTAGAGTTTCCTTTTTCTCTCTTGTCATCTTTGGGTTTCTGAAAGAACTCCTTCTTAAATAGAAGCTATGTATCTTGAAGTTCCTTTAGTTGTAATTCACTATTTTTATCCTGGGGCTCTGTTAATGTTGTACTGACATCTTGGGGATAGGAAATATTCAATAATCTCATGATTAAATCTCAGATTTTAGGAAACCTGAGTCTCTGGGATGTAACCTACCAAAATATTTCTTAGCTTCATTTTTCTTCCTGTTACATGAGAGAGAAAGAAAGATTCTCTCATAATAAAAAATAATATTTGTGTATTTCAACATGGCTACTTTCCACCTGCTTCTGCCTGCAACACAGAGGGTTTTTTTCTGATCTTCACCATAAGAACTTGGCTGGGAAACCCACTGTAATGTGGAAAACCTCCCAAGACTGGGCCTCTTTGAGTTTTGTCTACACTTAGCCTCCAGAAATTCATCAAAATGACAATTTAAGTGATCCTAACAATTAATAGCTCCAGTAGCTTTTGCTTCAAGTAAGCTGATCTCAACTGTCATTTTCTGTATTTGTCTGTGTCTCAGGATTTGGGGCTAGTGATTTTCCCTGTGACCTCAATTCTCATCTGTATCTAAGGAAAGTTGTTGATTTTCCATTTATTCAGCTTTTTTCTTGTTGTTAAAATGAGAGTGACTACTCCAAGTTCTTTATGTGTCAGAGTTGAAACCAGAAGTTCTTCTGATTTGTTTTTAATTCATTAAATATATCACATTAAATATTTAACTTTTTATCTTATAATCAATTATGAGACCATAAGCACATCTACTATCATTTCACTTATTCATATCGTGTATGCCCTGGAGACACGTGACTTTGTATTCATTCATTCAGAAATTCTAATACAGCTTTAATTATGTGAAGGACATGAAGATGAAGGGAGTTATTGCCTTATAATAACATTAGAAGATGTGTGAATTATTTATGTTAGCATAAAATTTATCATCTTAAACTTCCGAATAAATGGATTCCATTTAATTTGGGAAAAAATAGAAACAGTAGTCTATTTAGCTGACCAAATGGACACAGATTACTTTTTATTCAAGAGAAAAATATTTTTACAGCATTTTTCTTCTGATGAAGAGTAAATTGCCTTTTGTAGCTATAGAAGTAATAACATTTTAAATATCAGAGCATATTTACATTAATTTATTTTCAGATTATTATCATCCATGGCAGAGAAGCTCTCAAATTTAATATGAAATAATAATATAAATTGAAATCACCCAAGAAACATGCAAAAATGCATATTCCTGCTAAAACATAGAAACAATTATAATTATTCTAAAATCCTTCAATGTGAAATTTAAAAAAACACAAATATTTATGAGGGTGTTTGAAGTAAAATGAATTCAGAATCCAAAATGGAAAATCCAACCTTGGCTGTAAAAGTGAGTAGATGTAGAAATCTCTGTCTCAGTTCCCTAAAACATGAAAGCAATGATAAAAAAAAAAAATACTAGCAGTCTAGAGATCCCAGGGTTGACAGAAGAATGAAATGTGATAATAGGCAAGGAAGTTTATTGTTAAAATAAATACTACATTAAAGAAATGAATGTTATTATATCCAATTTTAATACTATTATATCCATAAGAATGAGCAAGAAGAGGGAGAGATAGAGAGGAGTGGAAGAAGGAAGAAGAAAGTAAGAGTGAGCTTAGATATTTTACTTATTTTCTAATGATCACCACGAATTGCACTGAATTCCTCATTATAGAAATATGTACCTGTAATGTCATGTAATGATTCCCAGATGATTTCATTTCAAAAACCAAAGATACAGCTTTTCCAGGATAAAAATTTTGCTTCAGTTCTGTAGGAACAAACACTTGAATCAGACTGTCAGGATCACAAATTTAATATTTGCTTGCTTAGAGGATGTAGGATTTTTTTTTCTTTAAGTCTACTTGATTCTCTCATAATCATGGCAAAGTTGACTGAAGTTTCTTCTGAGGAAAACAAATTCCAGAATAATACATGGCACACCTGGGCAAAACTAGACAACAACAACAACAAAAATGGAAATCTTTACTTTTATGTCTTTAAAAAAAATTTACTTTCATAATGTCAATGCTATAGTCACATCAAAAAGATTAACAAAATTCTCAAATACCCTCTAATATCCAGTATTAAAATCACCTACTTATTCCCAAAGACCATATTTAGCTGGCTTATTCAAACCAGGATCCAATAGTCACACATTGCATTTGTTGTTATATCTCATTAGTCCTTTTAAATCTGAAATGTCTTCCAATTTTCCCACTTTGCTTTTTGATGATATGGACTTGTTGAAGAAAGGGGGCCAGTTGTCTCTAGAATATTTGGATTGCTTATTCATTTATCTTATTCCCCATCACCCAAATTCCCTATAAAATACAAGTTAGTTTAAAAGTTTTGAGTATATTCAAGTAAAAATGTAGGAGAGAACACATCATTGGTGATGGTATGTCACTCATATAGTATCACATGAGAACCCACCTGACAAGCCTTGTTTTGTTAAGTGGTATTTAATGTTTTTAGACATTTATATTTAGGTGTGTTGATTTTAAGCTGCTAGTGAGTATTTAAGTGAGAATGTCAAATATATAGCTGGATATTTAGATTAGGAGCTATTAAATTTATGTGAGTTAGAAAAAAGTTTGGTTGGATTGAAGACATCAAGGTACAAAGAAATCATGCATATAGGGCATGGAAATAAGAGGACCAAAGGGAGAAGAGCCCTAGGAGGAACAAATATTTAAAGAAAAGGCAGAAGAAGGTAAGGCAGAAAAAAAAAAAAAAAAAACAGGGAAAACATAAAAACAAATATCAGTATATCTCCAATACATTATTGTTCCTAGAATAAAATCATAAGATCTTCTGGGTATTGCTTTACTTGAAGGAAGAGAATGTGGCCAAGCAGTTTTATTGAGGCATAATTGACATATAGTAAACTACACATATTTAAAGTGTAACAGTTGATAAGCTTTGATGTATGCATATACCTGGGAAATCATCATCACAGTTAAGACAGTAAACATATTTATATGTCCAAACATTTCCTCATGCCCCCTTTTTTATTTTTATTTTTATTTTTTTAGATTTATTTATGTATTTATTTGACAGAGAGAGACACAGCGAGAGAGGGAACCCAAGCAGGGGGAGTGGGAGAGGGAGAAGCAGGCTTCCCGCGGAGCAGGGAGCCCGATGCGGTGCTCGATCCCAGGACTCTGGGATCATGACCTGAGCAGAAGGCAGTCGCTTAACGACTGAGCCACCCAGGCGCCCTATGCCCCCCCTTTTTAAAGTTAAATAACAAACTTTTATTTATTTTTTAAAACATTTTTCATTTGCGTATAGTTGACACACATTAGATTAGTTTTAGGCATACAACATAATGATTCAACTTCTCTATACTTTATGCTATAATCACAAGTGTGGCTATTATTTGTCATCATACGAACATACAATGCTATTACAGTAACATTAACTGTGTTCCCTATGCTGTGCCTTTTATTCCTGTAACTTATTCATGTCATAACTAGCACCTGTTTCTCCATCCGCCTTCACCCATTTTGTCCATCTCCCCACCCCCTTTCCCTCTGGCAACCGTCATTTTTTTTCTCTGTATTTATAGCTCTGATTCTGCTTTTTGTTTGTTTATTCATTTGTTTTGTTTTTTAGATTCCACATATGAGTGAAATCATATGGTATTTGTCTTTCTCAGTCTGACTTATTTTGCTTAGCATGATACTAAGTCCATCTATATTGTGGCAAATGGGTTGTGTAATATCCCATTCTGTGTATCTGTTTATGTGTGTGTGTGTGTGTGTGTGTGTGTGTGTATTACATCTTCCTTATCTGTTTGTCTATTGATAGACACTTAGGATGATACCTTTCTAACTTCTCCCTCTGACTCTCCAGATAATCACTCATTTGCTTTCTATCATTATGGACTGATGTGCATTTTCTAGAGTTTTATATGAATGGAATCATATAGTATGTACTCTTTACCATTTGGCTTCTTTTACTTGGCATAATTATTTTAATATTTATCCATATTGTTGTATGTTTCAATAGTTCATTCATTTTTATGTGGAGTAATATTTCATGGTATTGCTATATCACAGTTTATTCATTTACGTGTTGATAAGACAAAGTCTACAGTAAATCATATTATTTTAGTCAACCAATATTTAAACTCCTACGATGAGCAGGTACAGGGCTAGGTACTAAACTGGATAGAGAACAGGACAGATAAACCCCCTACCCTTTTGGAATTCATAGTTTTACCCAAGAAAAATAAAGCACATGTCCATACAAAGACTTTCATATGAATAGTCATAACAGCTTTATTGGTATAAAGCTCTATTCAAATTATTGTCTACTAATAAGGATAGAATGGCTGAATCACATGGTGTATATATATATATATATATATATACATATATATATATATTTAAATTTTTAGGAAACTGCCAAAATGTTTTCCAATGTAATTGTAACATTTTCCATTCCCATCAACAGTATATGAGAATACCAGTTCTAACAAACCCTCACTTACATCTCATATGATTAGTAATTTTAATTTTAGTCATTCTACAATTAGTATCTCATCATAGTTTTCATTTTTATTTCTCTAATGACTGATGATGGTGAACATCTTTTCCTGTACTTATTTGCTATCTGTACTCTTTGGTGAAGAGTCTGTTAATTCCGTTTACTGCTATTTCTTGTATCTGTGGCAGGTCTGGGTCAGCTTGTATTGACTGAGCTTTCTCCTTATCATGGACTATGTTTTTCTGCTCCTTTGTATGCCTGATGATTTTTAATGGTTGTCAAACATTGTGAATTTTATCTTGCTACATGTTGGGTATTTTTGTATTTTTATATATATTTTTAAGATTTGTTCTGAGGTGTAATTAAGATACTTGGGAGCAGTTTAACCCTTTAAGGTTTTGCTTTTAAGATTTATTAGTTGGATCTTGAGCAGTATTCAGTCTAGGCTAATTATTCCCACTACTGAGGCAAGACTTCTGAGTACTCTACCCAGTGCCCCTCTCAATTATGAGTTTTTCCAATCTGGCTGGTGAAAACATCACTTGTCCTGGGCCTGTTTGATCCAGGGCCTGTTGCCTCTAATTTTTCCAATTGGATCTTCCCAGCCTCAGATAATTTCTCATCCACATGCAGGATCAGTACTTAATTCTTGAAGGGGATACTCCACAGATCTCAAAGCTTTGTCTCTGTACAGATCATTCCTCTCCATTAGTCTATCCTGAACACTCCAGTGTCCCCGACTCTAAGCTCTATTTTCTTACCAACATATTTTGCCAGCTCTGCCCTGTGCCACATCTGAGAAATATCCTCTATGTATAAAGTGGGGGAAATTGTAGGCTTTCTGAGGGATTGCTGTCCTTACTTGCCTGATGTCCAGTATCTTGAAAATTGTCATCTTATATATTTGTCTGTTTTTTGGATTGTTTCTGGTGGGTAGGTAATTCAGCTTCCTGATACTTCATCTTGCATGGAAGTAGAAGATGCTTTGTTTCAGTTTTTAAATTACTGCTTTCCGTTTTCTCCATTACAAAAGAAAGAAAGAAAATCTAACTTTAACTTTATGCCTCTTTTTATACCTTAAGGGAAGAATTGACAATGTCCTTTTCTCATATCTGTATATATTTCAACTGAGTGTCATTTTCAGGTCACCTAAGCTTAGTCATTTGAGATATGTTAACATTTCCATGACTATAAATCAATTAGTTAATCTCTTATTTCAATTTGCAAGTAAAAATTATAATGCTATTGAGGTGTCTTATGGACTCACCTAATACCAGCAGCACTAAAGTCTTTCTGGGGGGGAAGAAATTAATCTTCAATCATCTTTTATTTTTGGACATTACAGTGGAAGGATATTTGCCTTAACTGATTTTTTAATACATTCACAAAATTATTATTTCTGTCCAAAGAATCCTAGGTGTAAGGCTCAATAAATCCTGTATTACTTTATAGTTCAGTAGTAAGCTCGATTTATAGGCATTTCTAGGTTATGTGGCCAGGGAATTTGGTAGAACTCTGCCCTTAATTCTATCAAAATGCATATCAAAAGAAAAAAAGAAAGAAAATGCAAAGAAATGTGAACTAAATATGGAAGAAAACATATGCCAAAATCCAGAGGGACTTTACCCTAATTACATTAATTATGAGAGAAAGTTTAGAAACACTATTATAAACTAGTAACCATATGTTCCATCTTCTGATAGAAAATAGTACGGACAACATCAAAGAAGTCAGAAAAGAAATTTATTAAACTCTATTGCTCCCATAATTCTGGGATGGAAAGGCTCAACTAACCTGGGAAATAAACTGCAGTTCCCCAAAGGCACAGAACTCTCTAATGAGCTAAAAGTAACCCAAGAATCTCCTTTTTCTATCTCTTTTCCCTTGTTTGCCATCATCCCTTCTCTTCCAAAATCCCAGTAGAGATTTTAGCTATCCAAACAATGATGAACATGGACATATGTGGAAAGTGGTACATTGGTCTCTGAACACAGAACTCAGAATAAAACAAAATCTTGTAAACTGTGTTTTTCACAAGAAAAATTACAAAAGCAAGACATACCAAGAAATACAACTGATGGTCTTGAGTCCAGGTTCCACTTTACAAGGTACCTTTTTTTCTGTATTTCTTATCTCTTCTTTGTCACTGTTTGTTCACTTAGTAAGATGATTAGATGAAATAGAGCATGTGAAAAGTTTAGCTCAGGAGCTTGTATATAATAAACATTCAGTAAGTTTAATTATAGCATTGTCATCATCAGCATCATTATAATCATTTCCTTTATATTGATGCAGGGAAAAATAAATAGCAAGAATTCTAACGTAGTAAGAAAAAGTACATTATACAAGTCAAAACATAGGACATTAGGTTCAAAGCCCTAGCTAATAACACAGATTATGCATAGTTCCAGATTATCTCCTCCAAAAAGATCTAGCTAACAATACCTTAGAGAAATTTAGTGAGATTTAGCAACTATTCCTCATGAAAATGCTGAGTGAGTTGAAAATAAAAGGATATTTTCTTGATGTGAAAAGATTGAATATCTATTATTCTGAAATCAATTAGCCAATATTACACTTAACAAAAAAAACACAGGTGGCACATCCTTAAGTTTGGAACAAACAACAATAAGATAAATAAATAAGAGCTCTTGTTATTGGAAAGGGAGACACTATCATCATTTTCCAATAATAATTTATTTTACTCCAAAACCCTAGAATTTCTTCTGAGAAGGCTTTGAAATTAATAAGGGATATATAAAAAATATGCTAACATAGACCAAAACAAATCCCTGGTGTATTTAATTTTGAAATAAAACTGTTTAACTGAGAGAAATGTAGAATAATTTTCTCCAAGATGAAGAACCACATTCTAAACGTAAAATCAGTGGGAAAGTCAACAATGATGTTTTAAATATTTTATTACATTAAAAAATCTTAATCTGTATCAAAAAACAAAAACAACATGAATAATTATAAAATGGGAGAAACAATTGCAAAACTTATTTTTTAAAGATTTATTTATTTATTATTTGAGAGAGAGAGAGAACATGGAGGGGGAGGGGCACGTGGAGAGGGAGACAGAGAATCTTAAGCAGACTCCCCACTGAGTGTGGAGCATGACGCAGGGCTTGATCTCACCATCCAGAGATCATGACCTGGGCTGAAATCAAAATTCAGACACCTAACCAACAGAGCCACCCAGGTACCCAGGTACTTATTGCATAAAATGGTTAAATTTGTTGGAAGTTATGAAGTTAATACAAATTCATAAGAATGTAAACATCCCTTTATGTCAATGGGAAAGACATGGATTTCTGGTTTATAAGAAAAGTACTTAAAGTAATGAAAGTTGAATAGAATATAATTTTTACCTAGAATATTCGGAAACATTTTATAAAATATATAAATTAATGTTCACAAGGATATGCCATTAGTACAGCACACTTATATATTGTTATTGATATTTATCAAGCAGTTACTGTATTAAATCCTTCCTATCCAGCATATTTATATAAATATTATTACTCTATAAATATTCATAACATCCTTATGAAGTAGGTACTTATTAGCATCACTTTACAATAAATAAATAGATAGATAGACCGATAGATAGACACAGAATGATTAGGAACTTGTCCAAGCACCTAGTTAGCTAGAGGTAAATTGACACATTTAACCCATGTGGTCTGATTAAACGTTCCACCTCATTAATCACAGCACTATACTGAAATCAATACAAATTTTTCTGAAAAATGATTTAAGCACATTATATCAAAGATCTTTAAAAAGTACATATTCTTTAATATCTTAATTTAATTTTTAGATTCATTAACCAAGTATTCAAAAATATGAAAAAAGTCTTATGCATAGAAATGAGTAACACAGCATTATTTATTAAAATGTGAAAACAAAAAGTCTAATATTAGAAAAGTTAAATTGGGGCACCTGGGTGGCTTAGTCAGTTGGGCAGTTAGCTGTTGATTTCTGCTCAGGTAATGGTCTCAGGGTTCTGGAGCCCCATTTTGGGCTCTGTGCTCAGCAGGGAGCCTGCTTCAAGATTCTCTCTCTCCCTCTGCCCCTTCCCCATGCTCTCTCTCTCTCTCTCAAATAAATAAATAAATCTTAAAAATATAGTTAAGTTATGATATACAATTTATGAAAGACTATTCAACTAACAATGTGTGTTAATACAGATTTTCATGTCACAAAATGTATTTGTGGTAAATATATGACATAATGAAGAATAAAAATGATGCAGGAGAGCAAGGGTACAATGAAAACAAAATTCAGAGTAATTGTTATCTTAGGTTAAAAAAGAAATTTATAATAGTATCTTTAAAAATTGGGTGCAGGTTCTTCATATCACTACTAAACTTTACACTTCTCACTTATGCTATAAATACCGATTTGTATTTATTAAATGTCTTATAAAACAGTTTAAGAACAAAAATGCAATATAAAGTGATACATTGAGTATGATAAAAATATGAATATTTTTAACAACCCTGTTAAAAGCATAAGGAAATAGTCTAAAACTTTTATGGGATAATTCTTGGTGGATACATTATAGTGCTTCTTATTCTATGACTCAGTTCACTTTCTCAATTATTTATGTTAAATGAATCATATTTCCAGTTTCTAATAATGGGAACTAGACTATCACCAAAAACATTGACTATTATGCAGCCATATAAAAGGATGAAATCAGGCACCAGGGTGGTTCAGTCAGTTAAGCATCTGCCTTCAACTCAGGTCATGATCCTAGGGTCCTGGGATCAAGTCCTGCATCAGGCTCCCTGCTCAGTGGAGAATCTGCTTCTCCCTCTACCCCTCCCCCTTGCTTGTGCTCTCCCTCCATTTCTCCCTCCCTCTCTTTCTTACTCTCAAATAAATAAATAATTTTTTGAAAAGGATGAAATCATTCCATTTGAGACAACATGGATGTACCCCTAAGGTTTTATGTAAGTGAAATAAGTCAGACCAAGACAGATAAATACCATATGATTTCACTTGTATGTGGAATATAAACAAACAAATAAACAAAAATCAAATGAATAAACACAGAAAAGACAGAATCAGACCTATAAATACAGACAACAAACTGATGGCTGTCAGAGGGGAGGCAGTGGGGAGGTTGTGCAAAATGGGTGAAGAGGGTGGGAGGTACAGCCTTCTAATTATGGAATGAATAAGTCCCAGGAATAAAAACCACAGTATTTTACGTATAATAGTGTATGGGGACAGATGGTAACTACACTTGTGGACATAGATAATATGTAAACCTGTAGAATCACTATGCTGTACACCTGAAACTAATGTAACACTGTGTGTAAACTATGCTCAAAACAAACGAACAAACACACAAACAAACAAAAAAAAATAATGAAAAGTTCTCTAAAAGCCACAAAGAGTTAAAATTTAAGAAAAAGAATGACCAAGCTGGAACTTAAGAGAGAAATTAGAGCAGTATGTTGAGGCTGGAAGCTGCTTTTGTAATAAGGGAATTTACTTAACCTCACAGGAAAATGACTTTTATAGTGCAAGGACCAAGGCCAAAGCCCAAGATTACCAAAATTGGGGAATTTGATCAGAGATCCCCTAAGTGACAAATAATTATGTCTTCAGGACAAATATCAATCAGAAAACAATTTCCAACCCATCTAACCAACTAAGAAGCATAGTGGAGAGTTGCTTTAGCTCCCATGCACCACCTTAGTCCTAGAAATATATGACTTTTTGAGGGTAAAGAAGTAAGTCAGGATCAAAACTAGTTCTGGAACCCAAGTCTTACTACTTTAATCCTAATGCTTTTTGCACTAACCCAAATTGTTGAAGACTATAGAGTATTTTATTGGCTTTTTATTTTTTTATTTCATGTTTCCTACAATGGCATTCCCTCCTGTTCCAGATGGATATAACTATAGCCTGATGCTGCAATAATATCTTCAGGAAACACATAATTAGATGCCTGTGAAAGACTGGCAATAATGATGAGGGCGTTACTAATCACAGCAGCACCTGATGCTTTTTTCCCATCTATGTCCTTGTGTAATAAGTATAGTCTTCCATCTCTGACAAAGAGGATTTTAAAAACACTTTATAAACCAAAGAATATCCTTCCAAACTAGGAATGAATAATTTATAATGAATTCCCACCACCATTCTCCCCATAATATCAATATATTTTCCAAAATTTGAGGTGTAATGTAAATTATATTCCCCTCATAATGATAGACATGGTTTTCTGAACCTAAAATAAAAAATGGTCAGGTAATACACTTGTAGAGACTCGTGCACGATTAATTTAGAAAGATTAAGACTTAGATCCCTGAGATGAGCACAAAACTATGGTTCATAGCCCTGGCCATTAAGGCCAGTCATTCTTCAGTGGCAGGGAGGGAATGATGAAGTTTCTCAGGAGAAATTTGGCAATGTGTGCCGCCATTTTGGGGTGTCAGAACTGGAGATATGATAATTGGCAGAGGCCAAGGATTTTGTTCAATACCTTACAAGGCACAAGACAGATGCCTACAACAGTAAATTATCTGGTCGGATATCTCATTCGTGCTGAGGTTGAGAAACCCTGCTTTAGGTTGAGTTTATCACTGATTATTTCCTACAGGCTAAAAAATAGAAGCCATTCAAAGATGATTTTGTTCTATTTCACTTATTGCCAAGGTCTGTGTTTCCCTGTAGAATGACTTCCCTAGAATCATCCTTTGGTCAAACTTTGGACTTTTTCCTTATCCCTTATTGTCCATTCATCACAGGAAGAGAAGTGAATTTCTGATTAGCAAGTTTGGAAGAAAGTACTGAGCCTGCTTATTTCAGCTTCACCCTCCCTCCTTTTTCAGAAACTGATTGCTCACAAATGCAAACATACTAGATATAACCCACTTTTCCACGCCACCTTACCAAAGCACCAGAGTCCTAATGTTATCCACTCATGACAATGACAATATGGAAGGCTGTTTCATTCAAATACAGTAAGCTGATTGGCTATCATGTGGCCAAACCACAGACCTCAGCCATTGACCAGATTTACCTATCTATGCTTTCTAGAATCCTGTGGCCTACTTCATAATTGGTTCAGAACATAATTGGTTCAGAGGAGTTGAATCATTGCATTCTCTCTAATCTCTACAACCCCTGTATTCCCAAGTCTTTTAACAATTTAGACTTCTTTAAAGTCACACTTTCACACTGCTTTCTTTTTTTTTTAAAGATTTTATTTATTTATTTGAGAGAGAATGAGAGATAGAGAGCACGAGAGGGAGGAGGGTCAGAGGGAGAAGCAGACTCCCCGCTGAGCAGGGAGCCCGATGTGGGACTCGATCCCGGGACTCCAGGATCATGACCTGAGCCGAAGGCAGTCGCTTAACCAACTGAGCCACCCAGGCGCCCCTTCACACTACTTTCTTAATGGTTCTGTTTATCATTGCCTTATTTTCTTAACCATTTCAATTACCCAATTAGTCTGCATCTATTCTTGTTCACCTTCTGTCTATTCTCATGCACCACCATATTGATCTTTTCAGAGCACAGTTCTGATGAGGGGAGCCTTTGCCTGAGACTTCAATCTTTCCCTCTGATGCTACCCATAAAAATACACAAATTTGGTGGGAGGCGGAGCAAGATGGCAGAGGAGTAGGAGACCTGGATTTCATCTGGTCTCGGGAATTCAGCTGAATGGGGATCAAACCATTCTGAACACCTATGAACTCAACAGGAGATTGAAGAAAAGAATAGCAGCAACTCTCTGGACAGAAAAGCGACCACTTTCTGGAAGGTAGGACATTCAGAGAAGTGAAACCGAGGTGATATTCGGGAGGATAGACAGCGGGGGAGGGGGCCTCCGTCGGCCACTTCTGGCAAGTGATAGAGCCTCAGAGCACAAAATCGGAACTTTTAGAAGTTGGCTCCACTGAGGGACGTCGCTCCAGTGTCTAAGTGGGAGGTGGAACCCTCGCGGGACAGTGTGGTCTCAGGACCCTTGGGGTCACAGAAAGACCGGGGATGCCTGAGTGCGGCAGAGCTCCCAGGTATTGGAGCGGGGAAGCCGGCTGCAGAGACGGAGCCGATGCATGGGCTCTCAGCTCAGGGTTGTCATAAATTGTGATCCGCAACACAGTCGGGCCACTGCTCCTCCAGCAGGGACCCAACAAGCAGCAGACCCCGGGAGACTCCCCTTCCTCCCCCGGGAGGAGCGGTGCTGGAGTGCACCACAGGGATCTGCTGGGTTTGGAGACTCCACAGGGGGTCTGGAGCCAGAGATAGAAATGCTTGGTCACAGGCTGGGTGAGCACGGAGTGCGGCCGGAGACCGGGGAGACGGGAGTGATTGAATGCTTTTCTCTGGGTGCTCACTGAGGAGCGGGGCCACGAGTTCTCAGCTCCTCAGGGTGGAGATTGGGAGGCCACCATTTTCACTCTTATTCTCCAAAGCTGTACGGAGAGCTTGCAGGGAACAAAAGCTCCTGTGAGCAAACCCGAGCAGATTGCATAGCCAGAACTCACAAGGGCGGGGCAATCGCGCCTCTGGCAAAGACATTTGGGAACCATGGCAACAGGCCCCTCCCCCAGAAGATCAGCACGAACAGCCAGCCAAGACCAAGTTTACCCATCAAGGAGAACGGGAGAACTCCAGTGCTAGGGGAATACTGCACATAGAATTCATGGCTTTTTTACCATGATTCATTAGTTTTTCAAAGTTAATTTTTTTAACTGATTTTTTTTAATTTTTCTTTTTCCCTTTTTCAACCAACATCTTATCAATCTCTTTAAAAAACTTTTTATTTTTCATTTTTAGAGTCATATTATGTCCCTTCATAGTAGTTACCCTTGTTTTTGGCATATATATATAAGTTGTTCTCTCCTTAAAATTGTGAGATACAGTTTCTTCCAACAGATAAAAATATACCTTAAATCTCTAGTGTATGGCTTTTTTCTAGTCTCCTGCCTGATCACATTCTCTCCCTTTTTTTTTTAAATCTTCTTCTTTCTTTTTTCAAACAACTTCTTATCAATTCCTTTTATAAAATATTTATAATTTCATCTTTACAGTCATCTTCCATCCCTTCATTGTATCATATGTACCTTATTTAGTACATATGTAAGTCTTTCTTTCTTTACAATTTTAGGAGGCACTTTCTTCTAACAGACCAAAATACACCCAAAATCTAGTGTGTGGCACTGATCTATGCACTAGCCTGATCATATTTTATCATATTCTGATTTTGTTTTGTTTTGTTTTGTTCTGTTTTTGTTTGTTTTTATCTTTTTCTTTTTCTTTTTTTTTTTTTTTCTCTTTCATATTTCTTTCGTTCCCTTTCTTGTCCCCTGGTGTCAGGTCTTTTTTGATTTGTTTAGAGTATATTTGCTGGGGATGTTGTTAACCTCTTAGCATTTTGTTCTCTCATTCATCTATTCTCCTCTGGACAAAATGACAAGACAAAAGAAATCACCTCAGCAAAAAGAACAAGAGGTAGTACCATCAGCCAGGGACCTACATAATACGGACATTAGTACAATCTTGGACCTAGAGTTCAGAATCATGACTTTAAAGATACTAGCTGGGCTTGAAAAAAGCATGGAAGTTATTAGAGACACGCTTGCTGGAGAAATAAAAGAACTAAAATATAACCAAATCGAAATCAAAAAGGCTATTAATGAGGTGCAATCAAAAATGGGAGCACTAACTGCTAGGATAAATGAGGCAGAAGAGAGAATCAACAATATAGAAGACCAAATGATGGAAAATAAAGAAGCTGAGAAAAAGAGAGATAAACAACTACTGGATCACGAGGGCAGAATTCGAGAGATAAGCGATACCATAAGACGAAACAACATTAGAATAATTGGGATCCCAGAAGAAGAAGAAAGAGAGAGAGGGGCAGAAGGTATATTGGAGCAAATTATAGCAGAGAATTTCCCTAATGTGGGGAAAGAAACAGGCATCAAAATCCAGGAGGCACAAAGAACCCCTCTCAAAATTAATAAAAATAGGACAATACCTCGACATCTAATAGTAAAACCTAAGAGTCTCAGAGACAAAGAGAAAATCTTGAAAGAAGCTCGGGAGAAGAGATATGTAACCTATAAAGGTAGAAACATTAGATTGGCAACAGACCTATCCACAGAGACCTGGCAGGCCAGAAATGACTGGCATGATATCTTCAGAGCAATTAAATGAGAAAAATATGCAGCCAAGAATACTATATCCAGCTAGACTGTCATTGAAAATTGAAGGAGAGATAAAAAGCTTCCAGAACAAACAAAAACTAAAGAAATTTGCAAACATGAAACCAATGCTCCGGAAATATTGAAAGGGGTCCTCTAGGCAAAGAGAGAGCCTAAAAGCAGCATAGACCAGAAAGGAATACAGACAATATACAGTAACAGTCACCTTACAGGCAATACAATGGCACCAAATTCATATCTTTCAATAGTTACCCTGAATGTAAATGGGCTAAAAGCCCCAATCAAAAGACACAGGCTATCAGATTGGATTAAAAAACAAGACCCATCCATATGCTGTCTGCAAGAGACTCATTTTTACCCAAAGACACCCCCACATTGAAAGTGAAGGGGTGGGAAACCATTTACCATGCTAATGGACACCAAAAGAAAGCTGGGGTGGCAATCCTTATATCAGACAAATTAGATTTTAAGCCAAAGACTGTAATAAGAGATGAGGAAGGACACTATATCCTACTTAAAGGGTCTATCCACCAAGAAGTTCTAACAATTGTAAATATCTATGCCCCTAACATGGGAGCAGCCAATTATATAAGGCAATTAGTAACAAAAGCAAAGAAACACATTGACAACAATACAATAATAGTGGGGGACCTTAACACCCCCCTGACTGAAATGGACAGATCATCTAAGGAAAAGATCAACAAGGAAATAAAGACTTTAAATGACACACTGGACCAAATGGACTTCACAGACATATTCAGAACATTCCATCCCAAAGCAACGGGATAATATTCTTCCCTAGTGCCCGTGGAACATTCTCCAGAATAGATCACATCCTAGGTCACAAATCAGGTCTCAACTGCTACCAAAAGATTGGGATTATTCCCTGCATATTTTCAGACCACAGTACATTGAAACTTAGAACTCAATCACAAGAGGAAAGTCAGAAAGCACTCAAATACATGGAGGATAAAGAGCATCCTACTAAAGAATGAATGGGTCAACCAGGAAATTAAAGAAGAATTTAAAAAATTCATGGAAACCAATGAAAATGAAAACACAACTGTTCAAAATCTCTGATGCAGCAAAGGCAGTCCTAAGAGGAAAGTATATAGCAATACAAGCCTTTCTCAAGAACCAAGAAAAGTCTTAAATACACAACCTAACACTACACCTAACGGAGCTGGAGAAAGAACAGCAAATAAAGCCTAAACCCAGCAGGAGAAGAGAAATCATAAAGATCAGAGCAGAAATCAATGAACTAGAAACCAAAAGAACAGTAGAACAGATCAACGAAACTAGGAGCTGGTTCTTTGAAAGAATTAACAAGATTGATAAACCCCTGGCCAGACTGATCAAAAAGAAAAGAGAAATGACCCAGATCAACAAAATCATGAATGAAAGAGGAGAGATCACAACAAACACCAAAGAAATACAAACAATTACAAGAACATATTATGAGCAACTCTATGCCAGCAAATTAGATAACCTGGAAGAAATAGGTGCATTCCTAGAGTTGTATCAACTACCAAAACTGAACTAGGAAGAAATAGAAAACCTGAAGAGACCTATAACCACTAAGGAAATTGAAGCAGTCATCAAAAATCTCCCAACAAACAAAAACCCAGGGCCAGATGGCTTCCCAGGGGAATTCTACCAAACATTTCAAGAAGAATTAATACCTATTCTCCTGAAACTGTTCCAAAAAAATAGAAATGGAAGGAAAACTTCCAAACTCATTTTATGAGGCCACCATTACCTTGATCCCCAAATCAGACAAAGACGCCATCAAAAAGGAGAATGACAGACCAATATCCTTGATGAACATGGATCCAAAAATTCTCACTAAAATACTAGCCAATAGGATCCAACAGTACATTAAAAGGATTATTCACCATGACCAAGTGGGATTTATCCCTGGGCTGCAAGGTTGGTTCAACATCCGGAAATCAATCAACGTGATACAATACATTAACAAAAGAAAGAACAAGAATCATATGATCCTCTCAATAGATGCAGAAAAAGTATTTGACAAAGTACACCATCCTTTCTTGATCAAAACTCTTCAGAGGATAGGGATAGAGGGTACATACCTCAATATCATAAATGCCATCCATGAAAAACCTACAGCGAATATCATTCTCAATGGGGAAAAGCTGAGAGCTTTCCCCCTAAGGTCAGGAACGCGGCAGGGATGTCCACTCTCACCACTGCTATTCAACATAGTATTAGAAGTCCTAGCCACAGCAATCAGACAACAAAAAGAAATCAAAGGTATCCAAATTGGCAAAGAGGATGTCAAACTCTCTCTTTGCAGATGATATGATACTGTATATGGAAAACCCAAAAGACTCCACCCCAAAACTGCTAGAACTCATACAGGAATTCAGTAAAGTGGCAGAATATAAAATCAATGCACAGAAATCAGTGGCATTCCTATACACCAACAACAAGACAGAAGAGAAACAAATCAAGGAGTCGAATCCATTTACAATTGCACCCAAAACCATAAGATACCTAGGAATAAATTTAACCAAGGAGGTAAAGGATCTGTACTCAGAAAACTATAAAATACTCCTGAAAGAAATTGAGGAAGACACAAAGAAATGGAAAAACGTTCCATGCTCATGGATTGGAAGAACAAACATTGTGAAGATGTCAATGCTACCTAGAGCAATCTACACATTCAGTGCAATCCCCATCAAAATACCAACCACTTTTTTCAAAGAAATGGAACAAATAATCCTAAAATTTGTATGGAACCAGAAGACACCCCGAATAGCCAGAGGAATGTTGAAAAAGAAAAGCAAAGCTGGTGGCATCACAATTCCGGACTTCCAGCTCTATTACAAAGCTGTCATCATCAAGACAGTATGGTACTGGCACAAAAACAGACACATCGATCAATGGAACAGAATAGAGAGCCCAGAAATGGACCCTCTACTCTATGGTCAACTAATCTTTGACAAGCCAGGAAAGAATGTCCTTGGAAAAAAGACAGTCTCTTCAACAAATGGTGTTGGGAAAACTGGACAGCCACATGCAGAAGAATGAAACTGGACCATTTCCTTACACCACACACAAAAATAGACTCCAAATGGTTGAAAGACCTAAACGTGAGACAGGAGTCCATCAAAGTCCTAAAGGAGAACACAGGCAACAACCTCTTTGACCTCAGCTTCAGCAACTTCTTCCTAGAAACATCGCCAAAGGCAAGGGAAGCAACGGCAAAAATGAACTATTCGGATTTCATCAAGATAAAAAGCTTTTGTACAGCAAAAGAAACGGTCAACAAAACCAAAAGACAACCGACAGAATGGGAGATGATATTTGCAAATGACATATCAGATAAAGGGCTAGTATCCAAAATCTATAAAGAACTTATCAAACTCAACACCCAAAGGACAAATAATCCAATCAAGAAATGGGCAGACGACATGAACAGACATTTTTCCAAAGAAGACATCCAAATGGCCAACAGACACATGAAAAAGTGCTCCACATCGCTCGGCATCAGGGAAATCCAAATCAAAACCTCAATGAGATACCACCTCACACCAGTCAGAATGGCTAAAATTAACCAGTCAGGAAACGACAGATGTTGGCGGGGATGCGGAGAAAGGGGAACCCTCCTACACTGTTGGTGGGAATGCAAGTTGGTGCAACCACTCTGGAAAACAGTATGGGGGTTCCTCAAACAGTTGAAAATAGAGCTACCATACGACCCAGCAATTGCACTACTGGGTATTTACCCCAAAGATACAAATGTAGGGATCCGAAGGGGTATGTGCACCCCAATGTTTATAGCAGCAATGTCCACAATAGCCAAACTGTGGAAAGAGCCAAGATGTCCATCGACAGATGAATGGATAAAGAAGAGGTGGTATATATACACAATGGAATATTGTGCAGCCATCAAAAGGAATGAGATCTTGCCATTTGCAACAACGTGGATGGAACTGGAGGGTGTTATGCTGAGTGAAATAAGTCAATCAGAGAAAGACATGTATCATATGACCTCACTGATATGAGGAATTCTTAATCTCAGGAAAGAAACTGAGGGTTGCTGGAGTGGTGGGGGGGTGGGAGGGATGCGGTGGCTGGGTGATAGACACTGGGGAGGGTATGTGCTATGGTGAGCGCTGTGAATTGTGCAAGACTGTTGAATCACAGATCTGTACCTCTGAAACAAATAATGTAATATATGTTAAGAAAAAAAAAAGAAGAAGATAGCAGGAGGGGAAGAATGAAGGGGGGGAAATCGGAGGGGGAGACGAACCATGAGAGACAATGGAGTCTGAAAAACAAACTGAGGGTTCTGGAGGGGAGGGGGGTGGGGTGATGGGTTAGCCTGGTGATGGGTATTAAAGAGGGCACTTTGTGCGTGGAGCACTGGGTGTTATGCACAAACAATGAATCATGGAGCACTACATCAAAAACTAATGATGTAATGTATGGTGATTAACATAACAATAAAAAAACCCAAATTTCAGGGTGCCTAGCTGGCTCCATCTTAGGAGCCTGAGTCTTGATCCCCAGGTTGTGGGTTCCAGCCCCACATGTGATATAGAAATTACTTAAAAATAAAAAATAAAAAATAATTCTATAAAAAAATAGCCAAATTTTTTAGCACTGATTTCAAGTATCTTTCAACCTGTTCCAACCCACATCTCAAATACACTCCAAGCAAATTGGAACAATGACAATTCTCCTTACATACTCTGTACATTCCCATCAGTAGAGTGAATATAGTGTGAACTTAGACTCTTTAATGTGACCATAGATCAACGGCTGAAGCTCTATGCGCTTCTATTTTTTCATTTATAATAAAGGACTAATTGTCCTGGCTTTCTTTCTCAGAGGATAATTATGAGAATTAAAAAAGTATACAAGAATGTTGTGTCAAGTTAATGCAAATGTAAGATGCTAATATGATAATAAGGAAATATACATAGCTCAAATGTGTATAGACAGGACTTTGGCTGTAATTGCCAATGATTGGAAAGATCTCTTATTATAACTCACTACATTTAATTTTCAAGAGGTTAATACTAACTTGGAGATTAAATTCTAGCATTTTATAATCATGTCATAAATTTTGTGTTACATTAACTTTTGTCTTTGTTTTTATTTTTAGCAGAAAAGTGAAAAATTATAAATTGTCAGTGTTTTTAAGTGTGCATTTACAGGGTTCATGTAGATTTTGAAGTTAACGCATCCTTTAAGATGAATGTGTCTAGGAGCCTTGAGCATTCACACATCAGTGCAGTGAATAATAATGTTCTCTATTTCATAATGCTTTTTCTCTGAGAGCTCAAAGTACTTTACATATTACAAAATTGTGCAAATTAATACCTATGTATAAACTCAGAAACTAAATACAGTCAAGCAAAAACTTTTAGGAAAGAAATTGGACTAACAAAAATATTGTAAATTCTCCAGTAATAGTGGTAGATAACAAATATAAAGTAACTACTGTAAGCCATGGATTACTTTTTTGGGGGAAAAGGGTCCTCATATCTTCCTAATATCCATGAAAGTTAATTATTATTATCCCCAATATCTCAATTCACAGATGAATAAACTAAGAATCTTAGAGGTTGTGTGATACGTCCAAGGCCTTCTAACTACTGAATAAAAGTCCTAGAATCCATATCCATAGTTTATCCCATAGCCCTCACCCATGCCTACAGTTCTGCTAAATCTGTAAAATTACATATGCAAGTCTCCAAAGCTACCCTTATGGTAAAACACAGTATCATTCAAATTTGTAGCTCTGATAGTGAAATTTTCAATAATATTTCAGCAAATGTCTCCATATGCCAGAAGGAAGAGTTGAAATCCAGAAAAGTGAAGTGATTAGTCACTGTCAAATACCAAGTTTGCAGTAGGGTACCAAAATATTCTGAGTGCCACCCAGTGACTTTTTTTTTTTTTTTTTTTGGTATTCTGGTAGAAATTTTTTTTTACCTCAATGTAAATATAACTTGTATGGCATAAACACAAAACAACTAATAGTGAAGCTCTATTGAGGCTGGAAAGTATAAGGTAGAATGCAACATTTCCCAAATGTGAGCAACTTGAGAAGGGCAGAATCTCAGGTAAGGCAGTGCTCTGCAGTTGAAGAAAGAAGGAAGGGAGGGAGGGAGGGAGGGGAGAAAATACTGTATGTGAAAAGGATTATACCTCATAGGAGACAATCTTTCTGGTAATACTCAACCCAAACCACATTGTTTCCTATCTCAAGACTAGGAAAAAACATTTTCATTTTCTTGGAAGTCCATGTAATCCCTTTGTAAGTCATTCATAAAAAGAATGTTGCTGAAACTTCTTGGCCAGCTAAACATATTTGCATTTAAGGGGAAAATATCTCCTGAATTTGCAGCATTGATATAAATCTGTGCAGTGTCTACTAAAAAGAAGAAATAATCAGATTAAATGGAAATGCAGCTGAAGTCTTGTATATGTGGCAGAAATACTTTTTTATCAAAGAATTTTATGGAAATTCTGACCAAAGCCTTTGGAATTATTCACAATAGTGAATCATATAAGGAAGTAGCTAATCTGGTATGGGATCTTGTGATAGAGGGAGTAAAAGGGAAATATAAACAAAATAAGAGAATGTGAGCCATTACCATAAGAAACAGTACTCTAACAAATCTAAGCACAACTACGTTAGGTTGGACTGATCGTCAATCATAAAACCACACTATAGTTATGGTTGAATATTATTTATAATTTCATCTGTTATGACAGCAGATGTGTGTATTCATTTGCTTAAAATTTGTCTATAATTCATGCCCATTCTCCTGACAGAATTATAAATATCAGTTCCTTTAGATTTTTAAGAAGAAAAACTGGAACAAGCTAACTCAAATTTTCAATCAAAACTGGGGTACCTGAATGAGGGAGGCATTAGTACTACATTCCAGTCACAGGTGGGGGTCTCTGGAAGCAGACGCTAAGTCAGAGATTGAAGTATAAGATGTTGTAAGGATCAGCACCTGTGAAGGAAGGTGAAAGAACCAGAATTGAGCAAAGAAAGAAGTCAAACAAATGCACAAGAGATAAAGCCTGGCCAATCTAACAGGGAGTTTGAGAACGTGGTGCCTTGAAATTTCCTCTGATTTGCCAAAATATCTGGGCTTTGCTCCCTCTGTCTCACTCAGTTATACATGTGGGTGGCTTGGGAAAGGTGAGACCTTGGGTAAGGCAGGGATCCTCAGTTGAGGCAGACACTGCAGGAGTTAACAGCTGACCCTGTGCAGCTGAACAGAAAGTCCTTCCTTAAGGGGCTTTCCCTATAGTGCCATGCAGAGTCATATCAGAGCCTAAGGCAGAAGGAAAACTTCACAATACTTATCCCATCTTTATTTAAATGTTAATATTTGGCATATCATTCATTTCTGCATTAATTTTGACTTTAATATATTTCATTAAAATACTAATCTTGGTTACCAAGTTTTTTGGCACCCCCTTAGATTTTTGCAACCCTACTCTAAGCTCTACCTCTTCATCTACCACATTATTTAGAGAAAGAAATGAAAAAGATCATTGTATGTGCTTTCTCTTCCAGGAGGCACACTATCTTCCAGTTGCTTTCAGTCCCATAGAGATATAATCAATGGTTTGTTATAACAGAAAACAGTGTTGAACAAAAACTCAGAAATACAGAGCTTATGTCCCATATCTACTACTTATGTAGTATAAATCATTTTACTTTCTGTGCAGATTTCCTATGATACCTACATTCCCAGTAGTCATAGCACTTGAGATAATTTAAAAGACATAGTTGCCATATGGCTTAAAAAATATTAGGAAATTTTATTGGCCACATAATATTCACAAAGATTTTAGAAGCACCAAGTATCAGAATATTCTTTAGATGTCCACTTAATCCATCATCAAGTCAACTCACATAATGAAAATAGCAAGAGGAAAATTTTCTAGTGTTATCTCTCCAGGAATATTTTCTCCTTTATACAACATGACTTTCAAAGCCACAGTACATTTACCATTATTTTTAAAGCACATGAAAGATACTAGTTTCTATGAGGAAAAATGGACATTTGAGATAAAATTATTTTGAAACACTTTGCAATCCAGGTTTCCTTATCAAGAAGGCTACCTTTGTCTCTTGGGCTCTAGTCTCTACTAGGGCTTAGCTGTGAGGCTAGAGTCAGAAAGGATGCAATCTGGAAGAAGGAAACACCTACTCTGTGTCTCTAATGGTCTAGGAAAAATCTTGGTTACTCAAAAAGAGAGACGAAAAAAGAAAAATGTCTCCCTTCTGCCTGAGACTGTAGGAAAAGAAAAGGTTCCATTTTTCCAGCAATACAGAGGGTAAGGCAGGTCTGCCCATCTTCCATATCCAGACCAAACTGACATAAGAGAGAGATGTGTTTGGAGATATTGAGGGAGCAGTTGAATGCAGAAGGGTTCCTGAAAGGAGATCACTGTGCATGTCAGTCTAAGGTCAACCTGTAGCAATCCCAGCCAATGTCTCCTGAAGCATGGCACTGTTAGAGGGAGGACTTCTTTTTGGCTTTCTCAGTAAGGTGATTATCTGTCATGGTTTTCACAGAACTACCCTAGTCTTAGCATTGAAATGTTCACTTGCTAGGAAATCCTTCAGGTCCAGGCAAACCAAAACAACTGGTCATATTTCCCAAGTCATATTCATTTTGTCTATGTAGAAAGGAGCCAAGATTCCTGTGTTCCCTTGGGGTTCTGGTGCACAAAGTATAATCAATTTGATAGCAATTATTCTTCCATGGAGTAGAGCATGGTAATCCAGAGTGAGGAAACCTCACAGCAACAATTTGGCACACAGTTTAGGCCCTGACAAGATAGGGCATGTGGTAGACATGCAGAAGTTATGTTGCATCTGCAAGAGCCCAGATGAGATAAAATCAGATAGGTAGCAGCACCAGTCCCTTCTGAGACACAAGAGACTAGATCAGAAGTTTTATCATTGAGAATCTTGAGCTGCCAACTCTAGCAGACCAAACGGTAAACCCACTGATGAAGAATACCCAAAATTAAGACAATCTAGCAGATTCCATGCAGATTTGAAGCCCTCTACTTTTTTTTCTTTCAAGAACATAGTAAGCCCTCTCATGCACTTAAATATCACTCTTGGGTGATAATGTGTGTATGTGTGTATAAGGGGAACTTGTTTGAAAGATTAAGTATGTAGTCAAAAGAGATCGAGTGTTTTCAACCTTAAAAAAATAATTTATTTCAACAATGATCATCAATGCACACTAAAACTGTTAAGTGAAACATGTTGACAGAGAACTGAATACTTGCATGGATATAAAGTATTGACCCATAAAATATATGCTGCAAAAGGAAAGTTTAACTTTATAAACCCTTTAACATAGTAATCAATCTTAGCATCACTAACAGTGGGAAACCAGAAGTCATATACCTTCAGGACGTAATGCAATATGAAGCATACAGCATCATCTACGAAATTTTATTAGAAGGGTCCAGGATATATATGTCATTTTACAGGACAATTAACCTGGTGTCTTCAACAAGTCAGTTGAATAAGAAGAAAAGGAGAGAGACACCTGGGTGGCTCAGTCGGTTAAGCATCTGCCTTTGGTTTAGGTCATGATCTCAGGGTCCTGGGATCGAGCCCTGCATAAAACTCCTTGGTCAGCAGGGAGCCTGCTTCTCCCTCTGCCTGCTGCTCCCCCTGCTTGTGCTCTCTCTCTGACAAATAAATAAGTAAAATCTTTTTAAAAAATGAAGAAGGAGAGATGCTTCTAGATTAAAAAAAAAAACAACTCACAAGCAAAACAAAGTGTAACCAATGAACTTTGATTTGATCTTGCTTGAACAAATATGAATACCCATTGAGGACAATTAGGGAATTTAAAAATAGAGTGAATATTAGATTATATTAAAATATCATTAATTTTAAGGTGTAATAGTTATAGAAACGATATAAAGGAAAAAGTTCTGATTTTTTGAGATGCATTCAAAATATTTACAGGTAAAATATAATGACATTTGTGATTAACTTTAAAATACGACAGCAAGAAAAAAATGATACAACCAGCTTGGTAAAATGTGAAATGATTATTAAGTATAGTTGATTGATAAATGGAGGTTATACTTTTATCTTCTACTTTTTTCAATAATTTTGAAAAATTTTGTAACAGAACATGAAAAAAATACAGATTGTTGAAATAGGAGGAATGGCTTAAAACAGTTTACCTGTTTGTGTTTATTTGCTGTTTGTGTGTATCTGTGTTTGTTTTTTCACCACCTATTGAATGAAGGCTTATGAGAAAAATCAGTTACACAAAAAATAAAGAGGTAATTTCTTTTGGGTGTACTGTGAGTTCTTTTGTAACTTAAAAAATTAATGCTTATAAAACTGAGGATAGAGCAATAGATCGATAGGTGAATAGATACCACTGAAACCCTTTGCTTTCTGAGACTCCTGCTTCTCTGATTCATTCTGCATCATTCACTCTCAATATATTCCCTGTAGAGACCTCAATAGTTAGGGTATCCCTTGGGCACTTCAAACCCCATGAGTTTAAAATTGAATTCAACTTAATTATCTCTACTAATCAAATTCTGTTCATTGGTATGATGCTGTGTTAACTAGCACAGTGTTTGAAACATAGTAGCTTTCTAATAAGTAGTAGTTGCAGCATTAGTGTAATTACTGTTACTATTAATTAGCCCCCATATTTTCTTCTATTTCCCTCCATATTCAATTCATTGATTCTCCACAATCCTGCCACATATATCTCAGGCTATCTGTTCTCTCTCTCCATTTTCACTGTCCTCACCTGCTCATTAATTCTTGCCTACTATTTTTCATTATTTCTACCTATATTTTACCTTGGATTCATCCTCTATATTTTGCTTCATGCCATACTACTTTGTACCATGGTGAGATGGAGCTCAGCACAGTGCTTAAGAGCTTGGGGTATGGGGGCATCTGGGTGGGTCAGTTGGTTAAGTGTCTGCCTTTGGCTCAGGTCATGATCTCCAGGTCCTGGGATGGAGCCCACATTGGGCTCTAGCTTAGTAGGGAGTCTGCTTCTCCCTCTCCCCCTGCCTCTCCCCACTCCCCTCTGCTTGTGCTTGTGTGCTCTCTCTCTCTCAAATGAATAAATAAAATCTTTAAAAAAAAAATGAGCTTGGAGTATGGAGTTAAAACGTCTCAGCTCAAATCCTGATCCTATTACATATTAGCCATATATTAAGCAAGTCATTTAACTATACTCTCATTTGCAGTGTGATTATAATAGTGTTACTTCATACATTTGTGGTAAGAATTAAGTTATACATGTGTATCACCTACAACAGGATCTAATACTTTATAAGCATTTTAAACAGTTTTCAAAAATAGAATATATGGTTCGAATGCACCATGAAATGTTCATCCGCTCTCCTGATTTTGTAAATTTACGCAATTATTAAGTATTTTAAAAATTCTGCTGTAACAAAATTTATTGTAAGTTAGAATTACATGCTCAATTCACATCTTTAAGTCTTATAGATTACAACAATTTACACATCTGCTAATTGCTTATAAGAATGTACATTTCAAAATAAATTTGCCAACTGAAAACTATTATTTATTTAATATTTGCCAAATTAATAAACATCTTATTGCTTAAATTTTAATTTCTTAAATTCATAACACTTTGTATATATTGGAAAACTAATTTAGTGTTTATATAATTCAAATCCCTTATTACAAATAAGAAACTAAGGCCCAGAAAGGTAAAGTTACTTGCCAAATATCACAGTCATTTAATGCTCAGTCTAGAGAGAAGAACTCAGTTCTCTCTCCTCTGATCTCATCTGGGATTCTTTCTATGTCATGATGCTATTGTCGATTATGTTTGAGTTTAATCCTGTTTATAATCTTTATTTTATGCTGAGCATTTTCAGAGAAGAAAGGGACTATATTTCCTCTGAGTGCTTCCTACGTGCTTTGCACAGAGCACCTTTCAAGTCATTAAATATTGAATGACTAAATAAGTATATGAATCATATGCCAAACAGCACCAAAATAAATTATTAAGAACTATTGAAAAAGCCAATTTTTTTAGTGTTCCTTTTCATGTTTGTCACTGTGAAGTCACAGCATTAGTTTAAAGATGTGTAAGACTGTTTTCTACAGAAAACCAAAACAGACAGGAATACAATTTTAGATTAACCCAAAGGGAGGAGGGAATCAAGAAATTAAGAGCTTTATTCTAAGAAACATAGCAAATGTGTCATGAGTATAGGTCAAACATCATAAAATAAGAGGAATGTGTTTTGGGATTTGGGTGGATTCCTTGTCCCAATTTAAATTATCATCACATCTTGTTAGAACATAATTGTTTTACTGGAAAATTGGGTTTAAGACTAAGGTCAAATGTCCCTGATTTTTCCTCTCCTTAATGCAGATGAGTCACACAGATGTAGGATGAGACCTTGAATCTATGCTATATAGGCACACTTACTTCATCATTCAACCTGTAATTATGGAATAGCCATTATGTGTAACAGAAACTGCACTAAACTCCAGAGATAACCAGTGACCACAATAGACAATTTCCTTGCTTCAAGGAGTAGTACTCCAATGGAGAAAACTAACATTACACAAGGAGACAAACAAGAAGGCAAAGACAGTCTGATGTGATAAAGAAGAACTTGGGGAGGGGGGCGCCTGGGTGGCTCAGTTGATAAAGTGTCCAAATCTTGGTTTCGGCTCAGGTTATGATTTCAGGGTCCTGAGATCGAGCCCCACATGGGGTCCATGATCAGCACGGAGTCTGCTTGGGATTCCCTTCCTTCCCCTCTCCGTCCACCTCTGCCCCTTCCCCCACTCACACTTGCTCTCTCTCTCAAATACATAAATAAATAAAATCTTAAAGAAGAGAGAGAGAGAGAAACTTGGGTGTAAGTGAAAGCAAGTAGAGTTTACAAGAAGACCTTTTTGCAGAGGTAATATTAGACTGAAATCATGTGCAAGAATTCATTAATTACATAGAGGGGAAGCACAGGAGTGAAGGCCCAGGTGTGGCAAATAACCGGCCAATTATTATAAACTTCAATTCATTCAATAAAGCTAGAGCTTAGCAAGTATCTAAAGGGGTGAAGAGAGATGATGCTACTAGTGAGCTAGACAGAGACCAGGTCAGGAGACAGCATGCTAAGCTAAGGAGCTTGAGTTTATTTGCTGACATTGGGAAGTTATTAAAAGGACTTTTAGGCAAGGGAATAAATGTTCAGACTTGCTATTCCCTATGGTCACCCAGCAGTCAAGAGGAGGATGTATTGGAGGTGAGATACACTAGAACCTGAGAGAGAAGTAAGGAAGCAACTATGCTAATCCATTGAAGAAATAGAAAGAATCAGACCTGAGAAATTGACAGAAGATCTGGAAAAGTTAGGGGAAGAGACTGAGACATTTAAAAGCATCTTATATCTGTTTTATAGTAATTAATTTTTAATCAAAAAATTTAATTCCAGTATAATGAATAGTGTTATATTAATTTCAGGTGTACAATATAGTGATTCAACAATTTTATACAGTACTCAGTACTCATCACGATAAGTGCTCTTGTAATCCCTTTCACTTATTTCAACCATCTGCCCACCCACCTCCCCTCTAGTAAATATCAGTTTGTTCTCTTCAGTTAAGAGTCTGTTTTTATGTTTGTCTCTTTTTTCTTTGCTTGTTTTTTTTCCTAAATTCCACATATGAGTGATATTATACGGTATTTGTCTTTCTCCAACTCCCTTATTTCACTTAGCATTATGCCCTCTAGAATCATCCATGTTGTTGTTAATTGCAAGATTTCATTCTTTTATATGGCTGAATATATATACATACATATGATATATAGAATGGAATATATGTGTATATATATATATATACACACATACACTACATCTTTATCAGTTCATCTATGGTTGTATACTTGGGTTGTTTACATACATTACCTATTGTAAATAATGCTGCAATAAACATAGGGGTGCATATATCTTTTGAAATTAGTGTTTTTGTTTTCTTTGGGTAAATGCTCAGTAGTGGAATTATTAGATCATATGGTAATTTTATTTTTAATTTTCTGAGGAACCTCTATAGTGTTTTCCACAGTGGCTGCACTAGTTTGCATTCCCACCAACAGGGCATGAGGGTTCCGTTTTCTCCACGTCCTTGCCAACACTTGTTTCTTGTTTTTTATTTTGGCTACTCTGACAGGTATGAGGTGATATCTCACTGTGGTTTTGATTTGCATTTCCCTGATGAGTAGTGATGATGAGTATCTTTTCATGTGTCTGTTGGCCCTCTGTATGTCATCTTAGGAGAAATGTCTAATCATGTCTTCTGCCCATTTTTAATTGGATTATTTGGGGTTTTGTTGAGTTCTATACACTCTTTATATATTTTGGATAATAACCCTTTATCAGATATGTCATTTGCAAATATATTTCACACTCAGTAGGTTGTCTTTTAGTTTGGTTGATTGTTTCCTTTACTATGCAGCAGTGTTTATTTTGGTGTAGTCCCAAAGGTTTATTTTTGCATTTATTTCTCTTTGCTTCAGGAGACATATCTAGAAAAATTTGCTATAGCCAGTGTCAGAGAAATTACTGCCTGTGCTCTGCTCTAGGATTTTTATGGTTTCAGGTTTCACATTTAGGTCTTCAATCCATTAAGAGCTTATTTTTGTGTACGGTGTGAAAAAGTGGTCCTTGACCATATAATTGTGGGTCTATTTCTTGGCTTTCTATTCTGTTCTATTGACCCATGTCTCTATTTTGTTCAGTCCCATACTGTTTTGATTACTACAGCTTTGTAGAATATCTTGAAATCTGAGATTGTGATACCTCCAGTTTTTTTCTACTTTTTCAAGATTACTTTGGCTATTTGGGGTTTTTGATGTTCCATACAAATTTTGGGATCGTTTGTCCTAGTTCTGGGAAAAAATGCTATTGGTATTTTGATAGGAAATGCTTTAAGTGTGTAAATTGCTTTGGGTATTTTTTTTTCCACTGGGTACAGTGTACTTTATTGATGATGCATGACAAGGTAGGGCTCCCCCAGGCCCTCCCCTTCTTCAGGGGGTCTGAGATGGAAACTAGAATTTGGGAGATTCTCAATGTATTGGGAGATGAGTTGGGGCAAGGACTCCCCAGCAGCTAAGGGTAACTCTCTTCTTGGTCTCATTGGAGCTGGTAGTCTAAGGGGCTTTTACTCCTTGGAGGCTGGTTGGTGTAGCCAAATTCATTGGCATATCACAAATGAGCTTGACAAAGTGGTCGTTGAGAGCAATGCCAGCCCCAACATCAAAGGTGGAAGAGTGAGTGTCACTGTTAAAGTTGCAGGTCCTCAGAGTCCTTCCATGATGCCAAGGTTGTCGTGGATGACTTTGGCCAGAGGCGCCAACTAGTTGGTGGTGCAGGAGGTATTGCTGACAATCTTGAGGGAGTTGTCCTACTTCTCATGGTTTGTGCCCATCACAAACATGGGGGCATCAGCAGAAGGGGTAGAGATGATGACTCTCTTGGCCCCATACTTCAGATGAGCCCCACCCTTCATGGTGGTGAAGACCACAGTGAACTCCACAACATACTCAGCACCAGTATCACCCCATTTGATGTTGGCCAGATCTCACTCCTGAAAGATGCAGATGGGCTTTCCATTGATGACAAGTTTCCTGTTCTCAGTCTTGACTATGCCACTGAACTTGCCAAGGGTGAAATCATAGTAGAACATATAGACCGTGTAGTTGAGGTCAATGAAGGGGTCACCAATAGCAACAATATCCACTTTACCAGAATTAAAACAGCCCTGGTAACCAGGCATCCAATACAGCCAAATCTATTTACCTTCACCATAGTGTCTCAGGGATGTGGCTGGCACTGCACCAGATGAAGCAGCTATCTGTTGAACAGGGAGGAGCAGAGAACCTGGGTAGTATAGACATTTTAACAATATTTGTTCTCCCAATCCATGAGCATGGGATATCTTTCCATTTGTTTGTGTCATCTTCAATTTCTTTCATCAGTGTTTTATAGGTTTCAGAGTACAGGTTTTTAACCTTGTTGGTTAAGTCTACTCCTATATATTTTATTTTGGGGGCAGTTATAAATGGAACTGTTTTCTTAATTTTTCTTTTTGCTACTTCACTGTTAGTGTATAGAAATGTAGCAGATTTCTGTACATTGTGCATCCTGTGACCTTCCTGAATACATTTATCAGTTCTAATAGTTTTTTGGTGGAGTCTCTAGGGTTTTCCATATATAATATCTGCAAATAGTGAAAATCTTAATTTTTCCTTACCAATTTGGATGCCTTTTATTTCTTTTTGTGTTCTGATTGCTGTGCCTAGGACTTCCAGCACTATGTTGGATAAAATGGTGAGCATGGACATCCTTGTCTTGTTCCTGATCCTAAGAGAAATTCCTGAAGTTTTTCACCATTAAGTATGATGTTAGTTTTGGGTTGTTCATATATGGGCTTTATTATGTTGAGGTATGTTCCTTCTAAACTTACTTTGTTGAGAGTTTTTATCATGAATGGATGCTATTTGTCAAATACTTTTTTGCGTCTCTCGAAATAATGAACACATGGTTCTTATCCTTTCTCTTGATGTGATATATAATGTTGATTGACAAATATTGACCCACCCTTGAATCCCAGGAATAAATCTCACTTGATCATCATGAATGATTTTTTTAAATTTATAGTTGGATTCATTTTGCTAATATTTGTTGAGGATTTTTGCATCTATGTTCATTAGAGATAGTGGCCTGGTAGTTTTGTTTTTTTGTTTTTTGTTTTTTGTTTTTGTAGTGAATTTATCTGGTTTTGTTATCAGGGTAATGCTGGCCTCCCTCACAGAATGAATTTGGAAGTTTTCCTTCTTCTTCTGTTTTTTAGACTAGTTTGAGAAGAATAAATATTAAATCTTCTTTAAACGTTTGATAGAATTCACCTGTAAAAAGCTGTAATCATCAAGGCAGTATGGTACTGGCACAAAAAACAGACACATAAATCAATGGAACAGAATAGAGAGCCCAGAAATGTACCCTCAACTCGATGGTCAACTAATCTTCGACAAAGCAGGAAAGAATGTCCAATGGAAAAGAGACAGTCTCTTCAACAAATAGTGTTGGGAAAATTGGACAGCCACATACAGAAGAATGAAACTGGGCCATTTCCTTACACCACACACAAAAATAGATTAAAAATGGATGAAAGATCTAAATGTGAGACAGGAATCCATCAAAATCCTTGAGGGGAACACAGGCAGCAACCTCTTCGACCTCCGCCCCAGCAACTTCTTCCTAGAAACATCGCCAAACGCAAGGGGAGCTAGGGCAAAAATGAACTCTTGGGACTTCATCAAGATAAAAAGCTTTTGCAGAGCAAAGGAAACAGTCAAAAAAACCAAAAGACAACTGACAGAATGGAAGAAGATATTTGCAAATGACATATCAGATAAAGGGCTAGCATCCAAAATCTATAAAGAACTTATCAAACTCAACACCCAAAGAACAAATGATCCAATCAAGAAATGGGCAGAAGACATGAACAGACATTTTTCCAAAGAAGACATCCAAATGGCCAACAGACACATGAAAAAGTGTTCAACATTGCTCGGCATCAGGGAAATCCAAATCAAAACCTCAATGAGATATCACCTCACATGGTCAGAATGGCTAAAATTAACAAGTCAGGAAATGACAGATGTTGGCAGGGATGTGGAGAAAGCGGAACCCTCCTACCCTTTGGTGGGAATGCAAGCTGGTGCAGCCACTCTGGAAAACAGTATGGAGGTTCCTCAGAAAGTTGAAAATAGAGCTACCCTATGACCCAGCAATTACACTACTGGGTATTTACCCCAAAGATACAAATGTAGTGATCCAAAGGGGCACGTGCACCCCAGTGTTTATAGCAGCAATGTCCACAATAGCCAAACTATGGAAAGAGCCTAGATGTCCATCAACAGATGAATGGATAAAGAAGATGTGGTATATATACATACAATGGAATATTATGCTGCCATCAAAAAAAAAAGAAATCTTGCCATTTGCAATGACATGGATGGAACTAGAGGGTATTATGCTAAACGAAATAAGTCAGTCAGAGAAAAACAAGTAGCATATGATCTCACTGATATGAGGAATTTGAGAAACAAGACAGAGGGTCATAGGGGAAGGGAGGGGAAAACTGAAACAAGATGAAACCAGAGGGGGAGACAAACCATAAGAGACTCTTAATCTCAGGAAACAAACTGAGGGTTGCTGGAGTGGAAGGGGGTGTGAGGGATGGGGTGGCTGGGTGATGGACATTGGGGAGGGAATGCACTATGTTGAGCACTGTGAATTGTGTAAGACTGATTAAACACAGACCTGTACCCCTGAAACAAATAATACATTATATGTTAATGAATGAATGAATGAATGAATAAATAAATAAATAAATAAATAAATAAATGAAAAAGAATTCACCTGTAAAGCCATCTAGTCCTAGACTTTTGTTAGTTTGGAGATTTGGGATTACTAATTAAATTTAATTACTGGTGATAAGTGCATTTGAATTTTCTATTTCTTCCTGATTCAGTTTAGAAGGTTGTTTTTTTCTAGGAATTTATCCATTTCATCTAAGTTGTCCAAATTATTGGTATATAATTTTTCATAATATTCTCTTATAAGCATTTGTATTAAATGTGGTGTTGGTTGTTCTTTCTCCTCTTTCATTTCTGATTTGGTTATTTGAATTCTCTCTTTCTCTCTCTCTCTCTGTCTAATCTGGCTAAATGTTTATCAATTTTGTTGGTCTTCTCAAAGAATGAGCTACTGGTTTCATTGATTTTTAGTTTCTGTTTCATGTATTTCTGCTCCAATCTTTATTATTTCCTTCCTTCTACTGGCTTTTGGTTTTGTTTGTTCTTCTTTTTATAGCTTCTTTAGGTGTAAGATTTAAGTTCTTTTAGATTTTCCTTGCTTCTTGAGGTAAGTCTGTATTGCTATAAACTTCACTCTTAGAACAGCTTTTGATGCATCCCAAAGATTTTGGACCATGGTGTTTTCATTTTCATTTGTCTCCATGTAGTTTTTTCATTTCCTCTTTGATTTTTTGGTTGATCCATTCATTGTTCAATAACATGTTATTTAACCTCCATCTATTTATGGTCTTTCTATATTTTTTCTTGTGGTTGACTTCTAGTTCAATAGCATTGTGGTCAGAAGAGATGCATGGTATGACTTTGATCTTTTTAAATTTGTTGAGATATGTTTCATGGCCTAATATGTGATCTATTCTGGAAAATGTTCCATATGCATTTGAAAAGAATGTGTATTCTGCTGTTTTAGGGTAGAATGTTCTGAATATATGTTAGGACCATCTGGCCCAATAAGTCATTCAGAGCCACTGTTTCCTTATTGAGTCTCTTTTTATTTTAACTTTTATTCATTATTTATTTATTTATTTATTTATTTATTTATTTATTTATTTATTTATTTTAATTATGTTCAATTAGCCAGCATATAGTACATCATTAGTTTTTGATGTAGTGTTCAACGATTCATTAGTTGCATATAACACCCGCTCATCACTGCAAGTGTCCTCCTTAATACCCATAGCCCAGTTACACTATCCCTCCACCCCCTCCCTTCTGTAATCCTCAGTTTGGTTCCTGGAATCCAGAGTCTTTCATGGTTTGTCTCCCTCTCTGATTTCTTCCCATTCAGTTTTCCTTCCCTTCCCCTGTGGTCCTCCACACTATTCCTAAAAGGCAACCCACGGAATGGGAGAAGATATTTGCAAATGACATTATATGTAAAGGGCTGGTATCCAAGACCTATAAAGTACTTATCAAACTCAATACCCAAAAATCAAATAATCCAGTCAAAGAATGGGCAGAAGACATGAACAGACACTTCTCCAAAGAAGACATACAAATGGCTAACAGACACATGAAAAAATGTTCAACATCATTAGCCATCAGGGAAATGCAAATCAAAACCACAATGAGATACCACCTTACACCAGTTAGAATGGCAAAAATTAATAAGACAGGAAACAACAAGTATTGGTGAGGATGGGTTCTCCTTTCTCCGAAGGAGAACCTTCTTACACTGTTGGTGGGAATGCAAGCTGGTACAGCCAATCTGGAAAACAGTATGGAGGTTCCTCAAGATATTAAAAATAGAGCTACCCTATGACCCAGCAATTGAAGTACTGGGTATTTACTCCAAAGATACAGATGTAGTGAAAAGAAAGAACACATGCACCCCAATGTTCTTAACAACAATGTCCTTATGATTTTCTGTTTGGATGATCTATACATTGATGTAAGCGGGGTGTTACAGTCCTCTGCTACTGTTGTATTACTATTGATTACTTCCATTACGTTTGTTAATAACTGCTTTCAGAACTTTGAATATATCATACCGCTCTCTTTTGGCCTGCAGTTTCTGCCAAAAAATCAGTTGATGACCTTATGGAGTTTCACTTGCATGTAACTGTCTCTTTTCTTTTACTGCTTTTAACATTCTCTTTTTATAACTGCTTTTTGCCATTTTAATTACTAAGTGTCTTGGTGTGGACCTCCTTGGGTTAATTTTGTTGAGGGCCCTGTGTGACTTCTGGATATGGATTTCTGTTTCCTTCTATAGATTTGGGAATTTTTTAGCTATTATTTCTTCAAATATATTTTCTGCCCCCTTTCCTCTCTTTTCTCTTTCTGAAATCTCTAAAATGTGAAAGTTATTACACTTGATGTTACTGAGTTTTCTTAATCTATTTTCATTTTTTCTTTTTCTTTTCTCTTTATCCTGTTCAGATTTATTCTTTCTATTACTCTGTCCTCCAGGTCACTGATCCATTCTTCTGCTTCCTCTAGTCTACCATTTATTCTATACATTTTTTTTTAAATTTCAGTTATTGAGTTATTCATTCCTAATTAGCTCTTTTTTATGTTTTCTCTTTCTTTGTTGAGGGTCTCCCGCTCTTCCACTCTTTTCTCAAGTCCAGTGAGTATCTTTATCACCATTACTTTAAATTCTCTATCAGGCATATTACTCATATCCATTTTGTTTAGCTCTTTTACTGTGATTTTGTCCTATTCTTTCACTTGGGACATATTCCTTTGTCTCCTCATTTTGTCTAACAGTCTGTGTCTGTTTCTATGTGCTAGGAAAGTCAGCTACATCTCCTGCTCTTGAAAGTAGCAGCCTAGGGTGCCTGGGTGGCTCAGTCGGTTAAGCAGCTGCCTTCGGCTCAGGTCGTGATCCCAGGGTCCTGGGATTGAGTCCCACAAGGGGCTCCCTGCTCAGCAGAGAGATTACTTTTCCTCCTCCCTCTACGTGCCTCTCTGACTACTTGTGCTTTCTTTCTATCTCTCTGTCAAATAAATAAATAAAATCTTAAAAAAAAAAAAAGACAGTATCAGCCTTATGAAGAAGAGCTCCTGTAGTGCCCTGTACTACAATGTCCCCTGTTCATCAGAACCTGGGGCTTCAGGACTATTTTCTATGTGTGCTGCACATACCCTATTGTTGTGGATGAGCCATATTTGCCTTCAGTTCAGTCATCTGCAATGGTTCTGTTTGGCTGTGTGGGCAAGGTTTTGTCCCTGTGTTGTTAATGAGAAAGTCTGGGCCATCTTGGGTTCCTGTTGGATCAGACCAGGCATTTTTCAGAGCTGTAATAGCACCAAACTGCAGGGTGCTCTCCCTGTGTTGTTCCCTGAGAAGTTTTCATAAGTGAATGGGACCTGCAGTCAGAACAACTATCTGCCCCTAGCCCACTGCTGAGCTTGCATGTGGACTGGTGTGTGTGGTTATCTTTCCCTCTCCCCAGGGCAGGAGTCGCTTTGGAGTGGTGCTTGTCCCTGTCAGATCTGTTTGCACACTGCCAGGCTTGTGGCACCACTTTATATGGACCCATGCCAAGGGCATGTTGGGGGGGAGGTGAACATGGGGGCAGGACACGTGTGCCAGGAAGGTCCACAACCATCCACTGTGAGAAAGAACCTGCAGCTGCTTGGAAAACTCCTGCTGCTGGGCTGGAGGGGGGGCAGTGCATAGAAGAGTGCAGGCGCAGGTCATGGTGTCAGCAAGCTTGGTGGAGAGTTTTCATGTACTGGTCCTCACAGGTCTCCCTGTATCCAGGCTGAGTGGGGGTGGGGGGAAGATGGCACCAACCAGCTTTTTGTTCTTGGAGAAGTCTTTCTGAGATCCCTGTCCTTTCAGCACAAATTTTAAGATTAGTAAACAAATCTCCCTCCCATATGCTACAGGCATTTTTCAAACTGCTGCTTCTATGCTGTATCTTAGTAGGGCTATTTTGTGCTGTCTCTTTAAGGGCTGAAACTCAGTTTCCCCTCACCTTCCGGCTCTTCCAGAGCCAAGCCCATTGATTTTCAAAGGTTCAGGTTTTAAGCCCCACTGATTGTAAAAACTTGCAATGTTAAGCCCCTCTGGTTTTCAAAGCCAAAAGTTACTGGGATTCATCTTTCCAGTGTAGGTCTCTATGCCTGGGGTACCTGGGGTGCCTGGGGTGCCTGGGGTGGAGTTTGCTCCTCTCCTTTCTCTATGAATGCAAGGTCTATCTCTTCCTCAAGTCAGCTTGATTCCCAATTACGTCTCTGCTCTTTTTACCTTCTTGAATGTGGCCTCTTCTCTACATTGTCCTGACAGTCTTTGGGTCATTTTATAGGTTATTTACACTGATGTGGGTGTTATCTAGGTGTATCTGTGGGACAAGATGAGCTTAGGATCCTCCTATTCTGCCATCTTCCCTGGAAGTCCTCTTTCTTTTATAACAATTACTAAGTTATTCTGAGGTCATTCATTTTCTTGCCTGTGTTCCCCATCAGAAAACATAAGCTCTTTATGGCTGTTATATTTATCTCATGGCATGTATATTTGTGATGCTTTTCAAAGTATTTACACATAATAATTACTTTTCGTATCTGTTGGACACATGAATAAATGCACAGAACAATCTCACATGAAGGAACGTATTTTTGTGTTATGTGCTTTTATACATAGTGCCCGGTGTAATATGTAGAACTGCTTCATTTTTCAGATGGGGAAAGTGAGACTGACATGGGGAGGTGACCATCTTCTTACTCTCTCTTCATGTTCCATTTTTCTTTCCACATAACCACAGTAATTTGTCAGGAAGGGAAAAAATATTTGAGCAGGGATGGTCATTCACAATTCATAGGTATTCCCTATTTCTTCCACTCTCATTAAGATAACTCTAAGATAAAATTATCACATATGTTTAACTTTTCAAAGCATGATTTTTTGTCATTTTCATAGAATTAACAAAAGTGGAGACTGAGTTATGCTGTAATAACAACGGCCTAATATAAGTGGCTTAAAAAACAAAGCAGTACCTGTCAACTCAGGTTTCATGTACAAGGAAAATCATGGTGAACTCATTAGTTCTCACTCTGGGACTCAGGCATATATAGTTGCTATCTGGAATGTTCTATAGACAGTGACAGAGGGGAGAAGATGTGGCAACTTTTACATTGGGGTCCTAAAGGTACAGCTCAGAAATAACATGTATCATTTTTACTTAAATTTCCTTGACCAATGCGTGACTTGCCACACTTAATTTCTGAGGGAGAGGGGAAGGTACTTACTTGGAAAGAAATGAACATGAATGGTAGTAAGCATCGATAAGGCCCACCACAGATACAATTCTAACCAAAATGATATAATAGAAATCCTTGGGTGGGTTCTTCCAGGGGAGGAATAGACTTGGAGGAATGCTCCTTCTGAATTCCACCCTCTTCAACAGACACTTTGTTTTTAACTGGAATGTACATGTGATTTCTGGAGGTACAACATACATATTGAGGTCAGAGCGATCAGTAAAGTAGAGCCTATCAGCCAAACCTGACCCACCATTTGTTTTTTGTAAGTAAAGCTTTATTGGAACACAGTCACACTCATTTATTTATGTATTGTCTATGGTTACTTTCACCCTACAGGGGCAAAGTTAAGTAGTGGCTGTTGCCACTACTTATAGCCTAAAAAAGCCTAAAATATTTATTCTCTGGCCCTTTACAGAAAAGTTTATCAACTCCCATGCTAAGGATTACAGACCATGAAGATAAAGAGAACTTGGATCCTTAATGACATCCTTGATTACCTCTACGACTGTGGATTTCCTTTTTTAGATTTTTTTTTTAAACAAGAGAAACCTTATTTATTCAATCCAAGCTAGCAGGTTTTATTGCTCACAACCGAAAACATTCTTAACTGATATATCTTTTCAAACATCCTGACATGCTAGAACACTAGGTATTATCCAGACTTTCAGATGGTAAAACAGACACAGAGGTAATATGATTTGCCTAAGCTCATGCAGCTACCTGTTTGGCAGAGTCAGTTCTATCGCCAGGAATACAGGTCCCCAGGTCAGCACGTGGGTAGATGCATTGCAGTATCTTTTTTTTTTATTGTGTTTAGCAAAATCTTGGGAAATGCATCATCATTCTGGAGAAGTTATATTAAACACAAAATCATCATAATGACAAGTTTGGAAGAGATACTTGGATGTAAACACACTAGAATTCCTATTTTTAATTTTGGGTGAAGGTATAAGATTAGAGTGTAAATAATAATTAGTAGCATGGATATAGGAAAGTGCAAGGTCTGGGAAATTTATAAAATGTAAGTAGGGCACATATTTTTTGAGAGTTTAATTTGTGCCAGAGTTTTGTACAGAGAAACATTATTTAATTCTTGTAACAACTCATGTGAGTGAGACATATTTTTATGTCCCTCTACATATCAACAATCTGAGGCTCGGAATTATAAAGATTTGTTTAAGGTCACATAAATAGTTTAGAGTGAAGCTTACTTTAGAGTTTTTATCTCCTAATAGGCCATGTTTTTCTCTCTCTCTGTCCCTCTGTCTCTGTCTCTTTCTCTCTCTCCCTTTCAAATACAGTATGGTGTCAGACAGAAGTGATTGGGTATGTCTAGGAGAGCTTTGTCTTTGATGGGTGCCTCACTTGGCTTTTATTTTCTTTCCCTTTCCAATATCTATAAGCCTTGTTCCCACTGTCACTTTCCTAAGCAGTAATTCTCAAAATGTAGTCCCTGAACCAGAATCATCACTATTACTAGGAACTCGTTAGAAATGCAAATCTTGGGCCTATCCCAGATTTATAGTATCAGAAGAGCTAGAAATCCCAGCCCAGAAATCTGTGTTGTCAAAGCCCTCAGGTTATTGTGATGGACTAAATACTGAGAACGACTTCTCTACGACATTGTACCCAGGCTCTGATATGTACCCTCTTATTTCTTTTGAGTTTCCAGCTGAACAGAACTCTCACTTAAGCATGTGAAGAATGTGTGTGTGAAGAATGTGAAACATTCTTCAAGAAGAACTCAACAGGGCATACTTTGTTCCTAACCTGGAGTACTTGCATTTTAATGGGGAGTTCTGGGTGTGAGATATGGAATAAATCCTCAGAATAAATCAACAGAGGAAAGAGGGAAGAAGACTGCTGAAAAGGTCAAGCAAAAGTATATACATTGCAGTAGGCCTGGTGGAGGGTGATAGTAAGCTATCTGCACATTGTGATAGGGTAGCAATTGAGAGTTTTAAAATCTGGATAAAAGTGATAGTGGCCTGGGGTGCCTGGGTGCCTCAGTCGGTTAAGGGGCCAACTCTTGATTTCTGCTCAAGTCATAATCACAGAGTCCTAGGATCGAACCACACATTAGGCTCTGTATTTGGCAGGAAGTCTGCTTAAGGATTCTCTCTTTCCCTCTCCCTCTGCTGCCCCCCCGCCTCCGCTTGCACATTCGCTCTCTCTCTAAAATAAATAAATAATTCTTAAAAAAAAAAAAGTGATGACTGCCTGATGATGGAAATGTTGAGTTTGAGGTTTGGTCATTCAAAAAAAAATTTGTATGTAACATATACTAAGTTCTAGCCAATATACCAGTGAACAAAAGACAGCATCCCTGACTTCATAGATCTTCTATACTAGGGGAAGAGATATAGTTTGATGAAAGAATTTGAACAGAGGCCTAATGCAGTGAAAATGATCTTTGCAAATGTCTGAGTAATGACCATCTAAGCAGAGGAATGGCAAGTGTGAGGATCCTGTGGCGAGAATGTGGATCAGCAAGTCCAGGATGACTAGAATGGAATGAAGAAGGGGAAGCATCTAGGAAGGGAGTTGGAGAGATATTCCACAGAAAGATCAAGGATTTTGGATTTTATTTAAGTGTGATGAAAAGTCCTTGAAAATGACTTCAAGGGGTGACATGCTGTAATTGACATTTTAAAAGGATTCCTCTGGGAGATGAGTGGAGGATAGTCAGAGAGTGGGAGGGTAGGCTGGGGGAGAATCTTGTCATTGTAGAAATGGGCAGAACAGTTAAGAGACAAGTCCAATAATCCAGGTGTTTCACCATGAAGTAGTAATGGTAGACAAGAAGAGATGTAGTTGTAGCTGGGTTATTTGAACATAGTGATGAAAGAATTTCATGAGAATTCAGATGTCAGCATCAGAAAAGTCAAGTTGAAAAAGATGCCTCTAAAATGTTTGGCTTGAGCAGTTGCACCCATTTCCTATGTCAGGACAACCTGAGGGAAATGCAGGCCTTTTGTTGGGAAAATATGACAAGAATCAAGAAATTGGTTTTATGTGAGATGCATATCAATATCCAAGAAGATAGAGTCTGGAGCTCAGAGGAGAGATTTGGCAACCTTTAGAGTCACTGGAATATAAATGGCAAAGGCCAAATAACTTCCCATAGGGGACTGAAAATAGAAAAGGCTTTCAGATGGAATGCCTAAGCAAAGGAACACAAACTCCTGCCCACAAAGGAAAAAGAGGCCCAAAAAGAGATGACAGCATGTGAAAAGAAGAAATGTGTGGCACCATTAGATGCTAAGGAAGCAGAGAGTTTTTAGAAGGGTTGATCAACAGTGGCAAATGCAGCTGACAGGTCAAGCAAACTACATTTGAAAACAGCTGTTAAACATAGAAGTCTCTCCTATATTGTTGTGCTGGGACAAATCAAGTTAGAATTGTTTGCTGAGGTAGGGAGGGAAGGAGGAAGAGAGAGACAGTAAATGAAGCTAGAATACTTGTATATTCTTTTTCTTTAATCAACAGTACAAAAATTTTGACAGGATATATATGGTCATATTTTTACTGATTTTTTTTAAAAAATAAAATTCTATGAGGAAGGCTTTTTAATAACCTTGGGGAATATTCTTGCATGATTTTAAGCTTAATTTTCTTATATCTGAAATAGGGTTAATATAAAACTATGCAGAGGTCCATTGTGTGTATTAAATTTAATAATCCAAATAAAATACAGAGCACATAGCTTGGGGAATAGTAGGCACTTAAGAAATGTTAGCTGTAATTATTTCATAATATTAGTATTAGCATTAGAATTTAATAGCATTTTTCATTCCTTGTTTCTGCCTCTCCCCCAGGACTATCAATTATCTATAGGCTGTTGGTTAGTCACTGGCCATATCAATCTTATCTTTCACCTTTTATAGAAATTTGCCTTTTTTCTCCCCATTCTGAGAGTTTCAAGTTTGTGAGCTCTATCATCAATTTGATACCTTCAGTGAAGATTTATACTCTGCTGCTTTATTTTTGTGTCCTTTCCATCTTTGCTCCTCTCTTTTGTCTCCATTTTCATCAGCCTAAACTCCCCCTGTCTGTCAGATCCTTTCACAGAAATCATGACTTCTTTGATGCTAATGAAGATCTTAAAATAGATCCCTGGAGTTTCCTTTTTTCTTTTGGAGTTTCCTTTTGAATCTTACAGTAGCACATTTTCAGAAGTTATGTTATTTTTTTAAAGATTTTATTTATTTATTTTGAGAGAGTGAGAGCACGCAAGCAGGGGAAGGGCAGAGGGAGAGGGAAAGAGAATTTCAAGCAGACTCCCGGCTGAGCGCAGAGCCTGACACAGAGCTCCATCTCATGATACTAAAATCATGACCTGAGCCAAAATCAAGAGTTGGATGGATGCTTAACCCACCCAGACACCTCAGAAGTTATGTTTTTCTTTTGACTCTCCTGGATACTGTGTTTGCTCTCTTATTCAGTAAAATTTTCTGTTAAAGCACATGATGATTTTTTGAAGATTTTTTTTTTTTTTTTTTACTCATCTTCAAAAAAAGTCCAGGTCTTTGTCACTAGACAACCCTTGCTATTTCTCCCCGTTCATGTAGGTGATGATGTAACCTTCTTCAGATCCATAGCTGAGGAACAGGGTGATGTACATACCTCCTGCATCTCAAGCTGACTTTCATCCAATCTACTGCTGCACTACTGAATTGGCATTTTCCCTACCTCCTTTTGGATGGTTCTTCATTAATCTAAATTGATGTAACACATTAAAAGTAAAATTGTTAGAAGGGATTGCTACTGGTGGCCTGCCCATTTCTGTTGACTTTAAGGTACTGCTCTTGTGAGGATTATCCCTCCCAATTGCCACAAGTCACTTTCAGATTTCAATACTTTTACGAGACTAACTATACAAATACACCATGGCCAGTCTATATGTAAAGATAGAACTCTTGACTCACAATGTGCAGCAACCAACCCAAGAAGCCAATTTACTATCTATAATCATCAATCTAAGAGAGCGAACTACTATCTGTACTACCAGTTCAGGAAGTTAAACAATAACCCCTTGAGCAATCAGCCTCAAATGTCCAGGACTTCACTGATAACTGGTAGCTTCTCTAATATTTACCCCCACTTCCAATTTAAGATTAACCAGATAATCCAACTATGTAACCCAACCAAAAACATAGGATGCCTTGCTTTTAGTTATCCAGCCTACAATTTGCCTATGCCAACAGCCTCTAATCAGGACATACCTGAAGTCTTCCCTTTTCTCCACCATCAAGGTTTCCCACTCCATTGTGTGCCTTTGAGTCTCTGCAGAACACAAATGATAGTGATTGACCCTTCCTGTAGTGAGCTCTAAATAAATAGCCTTTGTTTGCTCTCATTTGGGTGGTCTTCACTGGTTTTCACACTCACTGCCCAGTTGAATCGTGGGCTACATGGCTTCTACCTACATGAATAAATATTAAGCAACTAATATTTTGGGCAACAATGTATCTTAAGAAGAAAAGCAAGATCTACCTAAGCTAAAATTTGGATAGTTTAGTATTATGATTCATTTGCATCTGCCTCATAATTATACTATGAAAGGTTTTTTTAATCAATTTTAGTTTTCAAATTTTTTTTTTTTTTGTCTTCATAGATGTTTTAGTGAGAAGTTGTAAGAGGGTGCTTATTCCTGGCATCTTATACCAGGAGTAGCCGTGCTACTCTTTACAGGTACATTTTATTACGACACCAGTTCTGACTCACTAAATACAAGGTTAATGTGTTTCTCAGGCTGACAACTTTGACTCCCTCTCCTACACCTACACCTACAACACACACACACACAGTTCCTATTGATTAATGAGTCCCATTATCCAGATCATTTTTTGTTTTTTTAAAAGTTTGCCCTCAAATTTATACATATTTTAGATGACAATATTATTTTTCTTGAATAAACCATAAATTGATTCACTGAATCACCTGGCTATCTAATAAATCTTCTAATTAATGGGATCCCTTCTAATTTAAAAAAAATGTTTATTTCCCACATTGTGCTGCTAATCACTCTGTGGCTTTTATAAGTAAATGAGGCCCTAGCACTCACAGGTATCCTTAAAAAAAGGAAGGCATCAAGCTATTGAAAAGCAATGAATAGGTATCCTTTTCAGCTCTTTCCATCAACTGAGAAAAGTTAAATTTCACAACTTGTGTTTGCTGTGTGAATAGTCTGTTTTTCTTTTATCTGCTTTTCACCTCTGCACATAGCCTTGTGCCCTTGAGACGCAAAGTAATTTAGAGTGGCTCTTTGCTATTCCTGGTAATTCAGCCTTGTTTTTCTATTGCACACTCCAAAGCTCAGTGTGAAACATTTATCCTACTTAATCATGACAATATAGGTGCCAGGAGGAACTGAGTGCAGCAGCAGTGCAGCAAGGATCTGGCCTTAGTCAGGAAGAATCCTGGTTCCTTTGTTTTCCCTTTTGAAACTTCCTTCCTAAGTCCCTTTTTGTGTCTTAATATTTCCTTCACATATGTTTACTGCCTCAAATTATCAGTTTGCATTCTGCTCCAATCTAAAATTATTTTCCTTTTTAGCCAAATCTCACAAATGTATTACCAGTTAATAGGCTGATTTCTGCATCTTCAATATCAATAGTGGATAATGTTAACATGTTCTATGAGACATTTGATTTTAAGTAATTAATGGAGACACACCTTCTAATAGCAGTTGACATTCATACTGACTCAGAGAACTGCCTTTTCTAAAGTACATGGCTAGCTGGGAGTCAGCTAGCTTAGCATCAGGGTAGGTCCTCTATTATTTGATTTCCTCTTCAGTATTCTTTCTTCTACCAAAGATACAAAACAGAAGTATATATTTTACTAAGCAATAACAGTTGAGTCACCTGATTATTATAATCATTCCTGACAATGCAAACTCTAATAATAATTATTGTCAGTGTTTGCTCTGTGTCAGGCACTGGGCTAAAGAGTTTATAACTTATGACAACTTCATGAAGTATATACCATTATCATCTCCACCTAACAGAAGAATCTGACTCATTAAATGAATAAGGACTTTGCTCAAAGCCACATAACTTTCAGTCCAAGTTCTTATTTTGAATGAAGTATTACTTCTTTGACAATTCTTTTTAAAATTTCTATCATTGACAAAAGTCTCATGTAAAATTGTACTAAACTTTACAATTATTAAAAAATGAAGTGGAAAAAGGTATGGGAGGGAGAGATTGCATTGCATTCAGATTTCAAATCTGATATTTCTCTATTGAAAAGATTGAAAGGTAAATTGTAAAACATCTCACAATTCAGATCAAGCCAGTATATCTAGGAATGAAGGTTGGTTGCCTCCATAATCTATTTTCTCAAGATTCAATATTGCCTCCCCAAAATGCAAACTCTATGACTTATAATTTTTGCTTTCTGAGGCAGGTTATTTAGATACCATAAGCTTCAGTTTCTACATCTGTTAAGTGGAGATATTTGAAGGGTTGTGAGGATTAAATAAACTCACAGCTGTAAAGTGCTTAGCAAAGTGCCCAGCACCTATTAAGCCTTCCTAAATAATAGCTACCAGCTGCCATCAGAGGGCATCATAATGTGAGATTTGCCCACATTGACAGCCCATTTCTTTGTTTCTCTATCACAATTCTACTGTGGAGATGAAGATGAGACTGTGAGGCAATATCTAGCATGGTACAACGTGAAGAACATTGACCCTCATCCCAGGTTTTCTGCTAACACAGTATGACACTGGGAACATTATTAAGCCTGTCTGAACTCAAATTCATCCTTAGGGAAAAATAGGTAGGTGCAATGACTTCCAACACCAACTACCTGGAATTGGGCCAAACTTCACAGGCTAAAGGCACAGTCTCCTTTAAGACGGCCCTCACTTCTGGACACCAGGATGACTCAGTCAGTTAAGCATCCAACTCTTGATTTTGGCTCAGGTCATGATTTCCAGGTCATGAGATTGAGCCCCACATGCAGCTTCAGGCTGAGCATAGAGCCTGCTTGATTCTCTCTCTTTCTCCCTCTCCCTCTGCCCTTGCCTCTGCTCAAGTTCACTCTCAAAAAAAAAAAAAAAAAAAGACTGCCCTCACTTCAAATGCCATCCACAAGTTTGGAGGTCATCAGGCCATGCTTTCTTTTGACCAACTGGCTATAATTTTAGGGGCCCCACTACTGTCTCAGGTTCAATAATAAGCTATAAAGACTCAAAGAACTCAGTTAAGCACTGTACTTAAGATTACAGTTTTATTATATCAAGAAAAAAATGATAATCAAAGGGTGGAATGCATAAGGCAAGATCTAGGATGCACTTTAGTGCAAAGCTCCCGTCGTCCCCAAGTTTGCATTACCCTTTCAGCACATTGATGTGCAGCAATATTCAGAATATTGGCAAATATTCTGACACCCACCTGAGGTGTGGTGTCCAAGGTTTTAATTTGGCCTTTGGTATGTAAGTATGATTGATTCAGTCATTAACTATAGAGTTGAAGTTAATCCTTAGTCTCCCTTCCCTCCAGAGAGGTTGGGCTGATCTTTAGATATTATATACTCAGAAGATTTTTAAGACCAGTTTATAGTTTAATATATGGGGAGGAAATGTTCCTCATATATATTAAGGAACCAACTAAGAATGCATCCTCAGCCTTTTTGAAAAGATTTTATTTATTTATTTGACAGAGAGAGAGAGAGAGAGAGAACACAAGCAGGGGGAGCAGCAGGCAGAGAGAGAGGGACAAGCAGGTTGCCCACTGAGCAGACAGCCCAATACAGGGCTCAATCCCAGGACCCTGGGATCATGACCTGAGCCAAAGGCAGATGCTTAACCAACTGAGCCACCCACACGCCTCCATAGCCTCCCTTTATTCAACCATTTACTTAGCCAATATGTGGTCAGACTAAACCAGGCTTAGGTCCTAGCAACAGAGATGTGTAATGCCTTGTTTGTTCTCTTGGGACTCACCAGGTGTTGATAAAGGAGACAGTTCTATGATTATTTAAATTAATTTGATGATGTCATGTGAGTAACATGAACATAAGACATCAAAGAATGAATTACCAGGTAAATATAGGGAATGGAGATCAATGGAACATAACCAGAAATGAGGATAGATTGAGTTGAGACAACCGCTGCCTAAGAGAAGATAGAGGAATGGAAAGGAGCACACCAGCGATAAAGAGAAGTCTCTGCTACTAATCAGCCACAAGCCAAAAGTACAGGGTTGCTCATACTTCCATCTCTGGTCTGCAGGCTCAGGCCCCTTCGATGAGCTGTTTCTGGCGCTTTCATGAGTGTGTACTCCTACATCTGCCCAGAGGAATTTATTGGGTTGACAGTGATGGGAAATGAAGCACCAACCAGAAACTTCCCTTTGTTCTATATATTTCTCCCTTTCTGCAGCCTTATCCAATTACTTTCTCTCTCCTTTGATTTAAATGTATTAAAGGACAGGCAAGGGAGTATATATGTGAAAAGAAGTGGAATTTTGTTTTATTGATAAGTATAGAATTTCATTAATATCTGTAGTCTGGAGAGACCTTTCTGTTTCTGGACACAATTTGTTCTCCTTCCTGGAAGGCTCTATTCACTTTTCTGTTTCTGGACACAATTTGTTCTCCTTCCTGGAAGGCTCTATTCACTTCCTGCCTCAAAGTCAACTTTTCAAACCATAACTCTTGAAAGCCTTTTCAAACTACCCAAGCTAAGATTAATTTTCCTCTGTCCACCCATAGTACCATTTGTATGTCTATTTGAATTTTCAACCTTATGCCGTCATTAGCATGTGTTTTCCCCATAGATGCTAAACCCTCAAGGGCAGTCACCATATTTGGGTTCTCAGTAGCTCCTGCGACCATATATGGCACATAAAGGATGCACAGCATGCACTTGGTCAATAGAAACTTAACAAATATTTTTAATAAAATTGTCATAGTAGAAATCAGGTCTCTATAATCATTTGACTTTTTTTTGTACATCTAAGAGACAGCATCTTATAATATATATTCAACTTTATTCTAGACTTTTACCCAAAATAGAAAACATGGTATCAGTTAATCGGGGACAAAATATTCAGGTACAAGCTTATCTTTTTTGGCACTTCAAACTATAAATTCATTTTCCATTTTCAAAGCCATAAACTATGTTCTTTGATAACCAGTCTGACCAGAAGGTGTTACTATACAATTTTATACTCCCTTTGTTGATGTACCCAGATAAGTTATTTGCTTTATGAGCTATAGCCTATTAACAGGCATTCATATTGAGCAACTTCTTTTGCATAAAACATTCCTGGGGAAATACAATCACTGTGACACTATTATTAAAGTGGCAAAGAAATATATCACTTGAGAAAAGGCAAATCCTATACTAACTACATTCCTTTTGCTCCTAGTGTTAAATGCCTTTTAACCAGTTAATAGCTCTTCTCTAGCAAACTGATTTCCCCTGTTTCTTCCCTTCATAGGATGTTTAAAAATATCTACAATTCTAATTTGCTCTCTCTTACTTAGCATTATAAGGTTCATAAGTAAGCCTGATCTTTCTGTCTCCAGTTCCCTTTATTTAATGTGGTAATGAGTTATCTTTACTATTTGGTTTAGCAATTATAGAGGAGATATACTTTTAAAGACAGATACAGGTTATTTGCTATTTAAGTCAACATTAAAAGTGCCAATGAACTGGTAATTTATAGAGGTACCAGGTTAATTTATCTTCATAATGTTGAGTTGCTCCACAAGAGCATCAGTATGATTAGCTTTGATTTTAGGTACTAGTATATGTTACCTTTTAATATCATGCTTGAGATGATCTCTGAAGAATAAAAATGTGACAGAGAAAAAAGAATTAATCAGAGTGAAAAGAGCTTGATACTTCTGTTAGGATTCAGGTGTGCCAAATTAACTTTCCTCCTTTTGGTTTAGTTTCCCCATCTCTAAAATGAGGTCAGACCTGATGTTTAGGGCCCTTCTCTATTTGAATACTCTATAGTTTCCAGAAGATGGCTCTTCTTTAGTACATTTAACCATAAGCTGTCCTAGATAAAGCTGTTTTTCAAACATCCACCTGATTCTTTATACTTGATAAATTATTTGATAATTTTTTACAACTGGAAATATAAAATTCATTAAAAGTAACTAGCTGTTATTGTTTTACATATCTTGGAAAATTTTTCTTTCATTTTGTTTGTTCTATTGGGTCCAGCCTAAAGATCAATTTTCTAACCAGAATAAAAATGAACAAAGAAATTTAGTGAATGAGTAGTGTGGTCTCCTCTCTTTTTGTCTGGAATCTTTCTCAAATAAAAGATCTAAGATACTTAATTCATTCTTTGAACCTCTAACAGTTCAAAAATCTCTCCATTTAAATATAGCAGAAAGTTTCCACAGTATTCCACTGACCCATCTATGCCCAATAGAAATCTGTATTTTAAGTGTTGAACAAATAATACTGCTAGGTCTCTCCAGACTACAGATAATTTTTTTTAATTTTTTCTTGTTATGTTAATCACCATACATTACATCATTAGTTTTTGATGTACTGTTCCATGATTCATTGTTTGTGCATAACACCTAGTGCTCCATGCAGAACATGCCTTCTTTAATACCCATCACCAGGCTAACCCAACCCCCCACCCCCCTCCCGTCTAGAACCCTCAGTTTGTTTTTCAGAGTCCATCGTCCCTAATGGTTCATCCGCCCTCTGATTTACTCCCTTTCATTCTTCCCCTCCTGCTATCTTCTTCTTTTTTTTCTTAACATATATTGCATTATTTGTTTCAGAAGTACAGATCTGAGATTCAACAGTCTTGCACAATTCACAGCGCTCACCATAGCACATACCCTCCCCAATATCTATCACCCAGCCACCCCAACCCTCCCACTCCGCACCACTCCAGCAACCCTCAGTTTGTTTCCTGAGATTAAGAATTCCTCATATCAGTGAGGTCATATGATACATGTCTTTCTCTGATTGACTTATTTCACTAAGCATAACACCCTCCAGTTCTATCCACGTTGTTGCAAATGGCAAGATCTCATTCCGTTTGATGGCTGCATAATATTCCATTGTGTATATATACCACTTCTTCTTTATCCATTCATCTGTCAATGGACTTCTTGCCTCTTTCCAGAGTTGGGCTATTGTGGACATTGCTGCTATAAACATCGGGGTGCACGTACCCCTTCGGATCCCTACATTTGTATCTTTAGGGTAAATACCCAGTAGTACAATTGCTAGATCGTATGGTAGCTCGATTTTCAACTGTTTGAGGAACCCCCATACTGTTTTCCAGAGTGGTTGCACCAACCTGCATTCCCACAAACAGTGTAGGAGGGTTCCCCTTTCTCCGCATCCCCGCCAACATCTGTTGTTTCCTGACTGGTTAATTTTAGCCATTCTGACTGGTGTGAGGTGGTATCTCATTGAGGTTTTGATTTGGATTTCCCTGATGCCGAGCGATGTGGAGCACTTTTTCATGTGCCTATTGGCCATTTGGATGCCTTCTTTGGAAAAATATCTGTTCATGTCTTCTGCCCATTTCTTGATTGGATTATTTGTTCTTTGGGTGTTGAGTTTGATAAGTTGTTTATAGATTTTGGATACTAGCCCTTTATCTGATATGCCATTTGCAAATATTTTCTCCCATTCTGTCGGATGTCTTTTGGTTTTGTAGACCGTTTCTTTTGCTGTGCAAAAGCTTTTTATCTTGATGAAATCCCAATCGTTCATCTTTGCCCTTGCTTCCCTTGCCTTTGGCGATGTTTCTAGGAAGAAGTTGCTGCGGCTGAGGTCAAAGAGGTTGCTGCCTGTGTCTCCTTTAGGATTTTGATGGACTCCTGTCTCAGGTTTAGCTCTTTCAACCATATGGAGTCTATTTTTGTGTGTGGTGTAAGGAAATAGTCCAGTTTCATTCTTCTGCATTTGGTTGTCCAATTTTCCCAACATCATTTGTTGAAGAGACTGTCTTTTTTCCTTTGGACATTCTTTCCTGCTTTGTCAAAGATTAGTTAACTATAGAGTTGAGGGTCTATTTCTGGGCTCTCTATTCTGTTCCACTTGTCTATGTGTCTGTTTTTGTGCCAGTACCATACTGTCTTGATGATGACAGCTTTGTAATAGAGCTAGAAGTCCGGAATTGTGATGCTGCCAGCTTTGCTTTTCTTTTTCAACATTCCTCTGGCTATTCGGGGTCTCTTCTGGTTCCATACAAATTTTAGGATTCTTTGTTCCATTTCTTTGAAAAAAGTGGATGGTATTTTGATGGGGATTGCATTGAATGTGTAGATTGCTGTGTAGATTGCTGTAGAATGCTGTGTCTAGCATTGACATCTTCACAATGTTTGTTCTTCCAATCCATGAGCATGGAACGTTTTTCCATTTCTTTATGTCTTCTTCAACTTCTTTCCTGAGTATTTTATAGTTTTCTGAGTACAGATCCTTTGCCTCTTTGGTTAAATTTATTCCTAGGCATCTTATGGTTTTGGGTGCAATTGTAAATGGGATCGACTCCTTGATTTGTCTCTCTTCTGTCTTGTTGTTGGTGTATAGGAATGCCACTGATTTCTGTGCATTGATTTTATATCCTGCCACTTTACTGAATTCCTGTATGAGTTCTAGCAGTTTTGGGGTGGAGTCTTTTGGGTTTTCCACATACAGTATCAAATCATCTGCAAAGAGTGAGAGTTTGAATTCCTCTTTGCCGATTTGGATGCCTTTGATTTCTTTTTGTTGTCTGATTCCTGTGGCTAGGACTTCTAATACTATGTTGAATAGCAGTGGTGATAGTGGACATCCCTGCCGCGTTCCTGACCTTAGGGGAAAAACTCTCAGCTTTTCCCCATTGAGAATGATATTCGCTGTAGGTTTTTCATAGATGGCTTTTATGATATTGAGGTATGTACCCTCTATCCCTATCCTCTGAAGAGTTTTGATCAAGAAAGGATGCTGTACTTTGTCAAATGCTTTTTCTGCATCTATTGAGAGGATCATATGATTCTTCTTCTCTCTTTTGTTAATGTATTGTATCACGTTGATTAATTTGAGGATGTTGAACCAACCTTGCAGCCCAGGGATAAATCCCACTTGGTCATGGTGAATAATCCTTTTAATGTACTGTTGGATCCTATTGGCTAGTATTTTGGTGAGAATTTTTGGATCCATGTTCAGCAAGGATATTGGTCTGTCATTCTCATTTTGATGGGGTCTTTTTCTGGTTTGGGGATCAAGGTAATGGTGGCCTCATAAAATGAGTTTGGAAGTTTTCCTTCCATTTCTATCTTTTGGAACAGTTTCAGGAAAATAGGTATTAATTCTTCTTGAAATGTTTGGTAGAATTCCCCTGGGAAGCCATCTGGCCCTGGGCTTTTGTTTGTTGGGAGATTTTTGGTGACTGCTTCAATTTCCTTAGTGGTTATAGGTCTGTTCAGGTTTTCTATTTCTTCCTGGATCAATTTTGGTAGTTGATACAACTCTAGGAATGCACCCATTTCTTCCAGGTTATCTAATTTGCTGGCATAGAGTTGCTCATAATATGTTCTTATAATTGTTTGTATGTCTTTGGCATTGGTTGTGATCTCTCCTCTTTCATTCATGATTTTGTTGATTTGGGTCATTTCTCTTTTCTTTTTGATCAGTCTGGCCAGGGATTTGTCAATCTTGTTAATTCTTTCAAAGAACCAGCTCCTTGTTTTGTTGATCTGTTCTACTGTTCTTTTGGTTTCTAGTTCATTGATTTCTGCTCTGATCTTTATGATTTCTCTTCTCCTGCTGGGTTTAGGCTTTATTTGCTGTTTTTTCTCTACCTCCTTTAGGTGTAGGGTTAGGTTGTATATTTGAGAACTTTCTTGTTTCTTGAGAAAGGCTTGTATTGCTATATACTTTCCTCTCAGGACTGCCTTTGCTGTATCCCAGAGATTTTGAATAGTTGTGTTTTCATTTTCTTTGGTTTCCATGAATTTTTTAAATTCTTCTTTAATTTCCTGGTTGACCCATTCATTCTTTAGGAGGATGCTCTTTAGTCTCCATGTATTTGAGTTCTTTCCGACTTTCCTCTTGTGATTGAGTTCTACTTTCAAAGTATTGTGGTCTGAAAATATGCAGGGAATGATCCCAATCTTTTGGTATTGGTTGAGACCTGATTTGTGACCTAGGATGTGATCTATTCTGGAGAATGGTCCATGGATACTAGAGAAGAATGTGTATTCTGTTGCTTTGGGATGGAATGTTCTGAATATGTCTGTGAAGTCCGTTTGGTCCAGTGTGTCATTTAAAGTCTTTATTTCCTTGTTGATCTTTTGTTTACATGATCTGTCCATTTCAGTCAGGGGGGTGTTAAAGTCCCCCACTATTATTGTATTATTGTCAATGTCTTTCTTTGCTTTTGTTATTAATTGCCTTATATAATTGGCTGCTCCCATGTTAGGGGCATAGATATTTACAATTGTTAGATCTTCTTGTTGGGTAGACCCTTTAAGTAGGATATAGTGTCCTTCTTCATCTCTTATTACAGTCTTTGGTTTAAAATCTAATTTGCCTGATATAAGGATTGCCACCCCAGCTTTCTTTTGGTGTCCATTAGCATGGTAAATTGTTTTCCACCCCCTCACTTTCATTGTGGGGGTGTCTTTGGGTCTAAAATGAGTCTCTTGCAGACAGCATAATGATGGGTCTTGTTTTTTAATCCAATCTGTTAGCCTGTGTCTTTTGATTGGGGCATTTAGCCCATTTACATTCAGGGTAACTTTGAAAGATATGAATTTAGTGCCATTGTATTGCCTGTAAGGTGACTGTTACTGTACATTGTCTTGTTCCTTTCTGGTCTATGCTGCTTTTAGGCTCTCTCTTTGCTTAGAAGACCCCTTTCAATATTTCTTGTAGGCCTGGTTTGGTGTTTGCAAATTCCTTTAGTTTTTGTTTGTCCTGGAAGATTTTTATCTCTTCTATTTTCAATGACAGCCTAGCTGGATATAGTATTTTTGGCTGCATATTTTTCTCATTTAGTGCTCTGAAGATATCATGCCAGTCCTTTCTGGCCTGCCAGGTCTCTTTGGATAGGTCTGTTGCCAATCTAATGTTTCTACCATTGTAGGTTACATATCTCTTCTCCCAAGCTGCTTTCAGGATTGTCTCTTTGTCTCTGAGACTCATAAGTTTTACTATTAAATGTCGAGGTGTTGACCTATTATTATTGATTTTGAGAGGGGTTCTCTGTGTCTCCTGGATTTTGATGCCTGTTTCCTTCCCCACATTAGGGAAATTCTCTGCTATAATTTGCTCCAATATACCTTCTGCCCCTCTCTCTCTTTCTTTTTCTTCTGCCATCCCAATTATTCTAATGTCGTTTTGTCTTATCGTATCGCTTATCTCCCGAATTCTGCCCTCGTGGTCCTGTAGTTGTGTATCTCTCTTTTTCTCAGCCTCTTTATTTTCCATCATTTGGTCTTCCATATCACTGATTCTCTCTTCTGCCTTATTTATCCTAGCAGTTAGTGCCCCCATTTTGGATTGCACCTCATTAATAGCCTTTTTGATTTCAACTTGGTTAGATTTTAGTTCTTTTATTTCTCCAGAAAGCGTTTCTCTAATAACTTCCCTGCTCTTTTCAAGCCCAGCTAGTATCTTTAAAGTCATGATTCTGAACTCTAGGTCTAACATCGTACTAATGTCTGTACTGAGTAGGTCCCTGGGAGACAGTACTACCTCTTGTTCCTTTTGCTGAGGTGATTTCTTTCGTCTTGTCATTTTGTCCAGAGGAGAATAGATGGATGAGAGAACAAAATGCTAACAGGTTAACAACGTCCCCAGCTAATATACTCTATACAAATCAGAAAAGACCTGAAACCAGGAGAAAAGAGAGGGAAAGAAAGAAAAAAGAAAGAGAAAAAAAAAAGATAAAGAAAGAGATAAAAACAAACAAAAACAGAACAAAAGAAAACAGAATATGATCAATATGATCAGGGTAGTGCACAGATCAGTGCCACACACTAGATTTTGGGTGTATTTTGGTCTGTTAGAAGAAAGTGCCTCCTAAAATTTTAAAGAAAGAAAGACTTATATATGTACAAAATAAGGGTTGATACAATGAAGGGATGGAAGATGACTGTAAAGATGAAAATTATAAAAGATTTTATAAAAGGAATTGATAAGAAGTTGTTTGAAAAAAAAAAGAAGAAGATTAAAAAAAGAAAAGAAAAGAAAAAAGGGAGAGAATGTGATCAGGCAGGAGACTAGAACAAAGCCATACACTAGTGATTTAGGGTATATTTTGATCTGTTAGAAGAAACTGTATCTCAAAATTTTAAAGAAAGAACAACTTATATATATATGCCAAAAATAAGGGTAACTACTATGAAGAGATAAAATATGACTCTAAAAATGAAAAATAATTTTTTTTAAAAAAAGGGATTGATAAGATGTTGGTTGAATAAGGGAAAAAGAAAAATTCAAAAAAAGAAAAAAACACTTAAAAAATTAATTTTGAAAAATTAATGATTCATGGTAAAAAAGCCATGAATTCTATGTGCAGTATTCCCCTAGCCCTGGAGTTCTCCCATTCTCCTTGATCGGTAAACTTGGTCTTGTCTTGCTGGCTGTTCAGGCTTATCTTCTGGGGGAGGGGCCTGTTGCCGTGGTTCTCAAATGTCTTTGCCGGAGGCGGAATTGCCCCGCCCTTGTTGGTCCAGGCTAAGCAAGCTGCTCGGGTTTGCTCTCAGGAGCTTTTGTTCCCTGCAAGCTCTTGGTATAGCTTTGGAGGATGAGAGTGCAAATGGTGGCCTCCCAATCTCCGCCCCAGAGGAGCTGAGAACTGAGGGCCCCGCTCCTCAGTGCGCCCCCAGAGAAAAGCAGTCACCACCGTCTCCCCGGTCTCCGGCCGCACTCCGTGCTCACCCGGCCTGTGTCCGAGCGTTTCTATCTCTGGCATCCTACCCCATGCGGAGTCTCCAAACCCAGCAGAACCCTGTGGTGCACTCCCACACCGCTCCTCCCAGGGGAGGATCTGCTGCCTGTTGGGTCCCTCCTGGAGGAGCAGTGGCCCGACGGGGCCGCGGATCACAGTTTATGGCAACCCCGAGCTGAGAGCCCATGCCTCGGCTCCATCTCTGCAGCCGGCTTCCCCGCTCTGATACCTGGGAGCTCTGCCGCACTCAGACACCCCCGGTCTTTCTGTGACCCCGAGGGTCCTGAGACCACACTGTCCCGCGAGGTTTCCACCCCCTGCTTAGCCACTGGAGTGACGTCCTTCAGCAGAGCCAACTTCTAAAAGTTCCAATTTTGTGCTCCGCGGCTATATCACTTGCCAGAAGCGGCCAACGGAGGCCCCCTCCCCCGTCGTCTATCCTCCCGAATATCGCTTCAGATTCACGTCTGAGTTCATCGCCTTCTCTGCACGTCCTACCTTCCGGAAAGTGGTCGCTTTTCTGTTCAGAGAGTTGCTGCTATTCTTTTCTTCAATCTCCTGTTGAGTTCATAAGTGTTTAGAATGGTTTGATCCCTATCCAGCTGAATTCCTGAGACCAGACGAAATCCAGGTCTCCTACTCCTCCGCCATCTTGTTCCGCCCCCAAGACTACAGATATTAATGAAGTTTTATACTTATCAATAAACCAAAATTCTACTTCTTTTCACATATACACTCCCTTGCCTGTCCTGACTCCTGTTTCCCCTACTACCCACACAGTGCATTCACATATGACCTTCAGTCCCTTTAGTAAATCTCCTGCCTTTGTTTTTCAGGGAGTCCTAAATGAGTATCTCCACAAATGGAAGTCAGCTATAGTCATCATGAGATGGTCCTCATGTTTTTATTCTTTTGCTTCATCTGCCCCATTTTCACAACAATCTCTGCTCTCCAAGAAACGACCAGGAAAATAAGTATTTTAGGAGAACACTCTAGTATTCTCAATGCCACAGTTATCTTTAGTCCCATGTACAATGCCGTCTTTCAAATGAGGAGTCCTATTTTGTCATCCAGACCAGGAAATAATATTCTTTATGCCCAAAGACTTATAAAATATTTTATGAAGGTATATTCTTCAGCTTCAAAACCAATCTTTTTTCTTTCTAGGGCATTAAATATGTTTTGAATGGGAACACAGAACCTGCATCAATTCTCCCATTATCTTCAGCTTTCCTTTCTTTTGCTCTGTGACAAGGTCAGATGAAGGTGAGAAAGGAGGAAACCTTCTCTCTTCTGAGTTTTTAAGTCCCCAAACCCAAAAACTCTGCTTTCTGTCAACTCAGCTTGGGCTCAGCTAGGAACCTCTGGACCTGGAACTGGACGTTCTTATTGTTTATTAGAAAGAATGCCTTTGAGTTCCCATGAATATGATGCTGGTAGACTCTAAGTCCATTAAGCACCCTTATTCCACATCTTCTAAGAATTGACTATTTGATAGTCATGATGTCCAGAATTATATTTTACAGCTAGCAGAGCAAAAAATTTTTGGCTAGCTACAATAGCACAGTAACAACTTATCTAGTCAATGCCCTTAATTCTGTAGACTTTACTCTTCAAAACAGTTCTGAACCCAGGTTTAAAATAAATAAACAAACAAACAAACAAATAAATAAAAAATAAAGCAAACCATTGAGGACTAGAAAATGCTTTCACAGTCTCCCCTACTACTTTTTGAGCTCTTACTCAGAGCTCTATTAAATTACTGGCAACTATCCTGTAATGCAAAATATATAATACATGGAGTCAAAAGGTTTGAATTCAGGTTCTATAGCTAAAACTCACTGGCTATCTGGACTTATGAAATACTATCTACTTCTTTGAGCTCCCATTTACTTATTTGTAAAGTGTAGATGATATATACCACTCCAATTTGCTCTAACAATTAAAAAATTATATTAAAATGTTTTGTAAAATGTGAACTGCCACGTAAAAATATTTTATAATTATGTATAATATACAATTCTTGATTTATTTGACCCCTCCTTTTTAGCTCACAAAAGATAAAGGCAGAAAATAAGAAGGAAAGCAGAGCAAGAGAAATATTCTTAGTGGAAAGCAAATGTATTATGAAAGAAATGCTAGCTGAACACCCAACATTAGAGAAGATGTCATTAAAGCCACTAAGGTATACTATATTGCTCTGTGCTAATGGATATTCATAAAGATAACCCCCAAGATCAACAAGAATAAGCCAATGCCCTGTGCTATGGAAAACAAAAAAAGGGAGTTATCTATTTTCAGAAGGCTTTTTAGAGTATAAATCTGAACTATCTGAAAAATTCAATTATGTAGAATACCACTTCTAAAAACTTTTGAATAAATGAAGTCTCAGTGAATCTAGTTCCTGGTGATGAGTCACCTTTTAAAACTCTTCATGAGAAGACAGGTTGAATCTTATTAAAATCAGAATCATTGGGTCACCTGGGTTCTTGCTTAAACATCTGCCTTTAGCTCAGGTCATGATCCCAGAGTCCTGGGATCCAGCCCTGTATCAGGCTCCCTGCAGGGAGCCTGTTCTCCTTCTCCCTCTGCCTGCTGCTTCCCCTGCTTGTGCTCTCTCTCTCTTTCTCCCTGTCGAATAAATAAATAAAATCTTTTTAAAAAGGACAGATTTTCTCTTTTTAAAAAAATCAGAATTATTAATGGAATATATGCTCATTGATATTGTCTTCCCTGTTAGAGAAAAAATTGTTTCCTTGGGTCACATAAAAATGAATTCATTGGACAGACATAAATGTCTGCATGAGTGAAAAAGTAGATAACCATAGAGAAATGAGCCCACCTTGCCTGTTTCTCACTTTGGTTACTGTGGGCTTCTTCACTTTTTCTAATATATTTAATTGAATCACAATAATTTCTCTTGTGGCCAGGAAAAAACAACAACAACAACAACAACAAAAAAAAAAAAAACAGAGCCTAAAGATGACGTCTCTTAGAAAGAAGTTAGAAGTAGGTTTATCCGACCAGAGAGAAATTAGCATAACAGCACAGTTTGTTTTGTTCTAATATCAATAAATACTTCCCAGAGATGAAATAATCTCCCTTAGACTGCTTGATAGTCTGTGTTTGTGTTTATTTAAAAAATGGCTAAAATCTCAGCATAATACCCTCCATGCTGAGCGAAATAAGTCATTCAGAGAAAGACATGTATCATATGATCTCACTGATATGAGGAATTCTTAATCTCAGGAAACAAACTGAGGGTTGCTGGAGTGGTGGGGGGTGGGAGAGATGGGGTGGCTGGGTGATAGAAATTGGGGAGGGTATGTGCTATGGTGAGCGCTGTGAATTGTGTAAGACTGATGAATCACAGACCTGTACTTCTGAAACAAATAATACATTATATGTTAAAAAAAAAAAAAAAGAAGATGGTAGGAAGGGAGAAATGAAGGGGGGGAAATCAGAGGGGGAAGACGAACCATGAAAGACTATGGACTCTGAGAAACAAACTGAGGGTTCTAGAGGGGAGGGGGGTGGCGGGATGGGTTAGCCTGGTAATGGGTATTAAAGAGGGCATGTTCTGCATGGAGCACTGGGTGTTATACGCAAACAATGAATCATGGAACACAACATCAAAAACTAATGATGTGATGTACGGTCATTAACATAACATAATAAAAAAAATAAAAATTGGCTAAAATCATTTTAAAAGAGCTTTAATGTTTAAACATGTTTTTCAAAGTTGTTTTCAAGGTGGATAGGTTAAAAGCCTTGTGACAGAAGATGTCAATAAGCAATTGTCCATAGTGAGAAAATCTTAGAGATTTAGGAGAATTGAATATAAAATCTATTGAGGGAATGATGGGAAAACAGCAAAAACAAAAGGGCTTAGGGCCAGAGCATGTGAAAAATTGAGTATCAGGCTAAAGTCTTGGGATTATATCGTCAAAATAAAATAAATGCTATTGGGAGATTTTAAAACAAAGCCAAAGCCACATCCTGTCAGTATGATTGAAAAATTAACCAGGTGGCATAAATGGAGTAGATTAAGAAGAGGGAGGAGAAATGAAAAACCAGAGGACCTCTTGCAATTTTCCTAGGAAGCAATAATGGCACCTCCTTTACCATTACAGTAATAGCTGAGGAAATTGAAAGCAAGTAATAAATCTCCCTCTCTCCATTTCCACCACTGCTGCCAAATCAACAAGATTTGGCAACTGGCTAGATATCAGGCTCTGGGGATATGATGGAGTCAAAGATTACATCAATATTTCAAGAATGGGTGACTGGAGGTGGTAACTGTATTGCAGTTTATAGCTACCCCTATTAAAACCCTTATGACTGATAGGGAATGTTTCCAAGCTTCAAAGTAAATGGCATCCCTGTGGTAGGATCATATTGATTATTTCCAAGACATTTATATGTGTTCATTGCAATACAAATGTGTTTGAGCCTCTCAGCCCCTAATGATTATTAACTTAGGGTATAGAAAGACATTTAAAGTGCATGTATTAACTGTAGCTAGAAAGCTCTGTGATATGTTAGTCAATCAAAATAGTGCAGTTTGGGTTGTGCAAATTCATCCTGAAAAATATCTATACCCACTATTATTATTTATACATCACTTATAAATGTGAAATGTGAAAGATTTCATAGCATCAATTAAAATAGCATCTGCCAAGTTATTTGAAATATATTTCTAAATTTCTTTAATCAAGTATTTATTTCATACTACAGTCACAGGATTCTGTTTTCCTCTTAGGTAGAGTACTTTTTTGTGGTGCCTTGCCTTGCCTTTATCTTCTTTTCATTTGCAACTGAGTAGATTAAAACATCAGACTGGAGAGCAAAGGAAAAGTAAGGGTGCTTTTGGGGAGACATAAATTGTCAATTTTCACAGAAGCAAAGTTACCCTAAGGACTCTGTTCTACAGTTCTGTCAGGTCAAGATAAAGAGCCTCAGACTTGTAGAAGCTTTTGGAACTATTAGGTCACTTATAAAAACTAAAAATTAGCCTGCATTTTAAGGAAGTAAATTGCAGAAGAGTGTGATAAATAAAAACAAACACAAAAACTTGTAGTGCAGTGCTTAATTTGTTATTTAGAGATTGCTGTTAATGGAAAACACATAGAAATATCAGTAAAATCAAAGGATCTTGGTTTGAAATCTGTTCCAACACCAACTGGTCTGAGGATCATGAGGAAGTCACTTCCCCTCTAAGAATCTCAGTTTCTTCACAATGTAACCTTAAAAACTGTTAAATATGGGGGCGCCTGGGTGGCTCAGTCATTAAGCGTCTGCCTTCGGCTCAGGTCATGATCCCAGGGTCCTGGGATCCAGCCCCGCATCGGGCTCCCTGCTCAGTGGGAAGCCTGCTTCTCCCTCACCCACTCCCCCTGCTTGTGTTCCCTCTCTCACTGTGTCTCTCTCTGTCAAATAAATAAATAAAATCTTTAAAAAAAAAACTGTTAAATATGAGAATGAAAATTAAATCTTTAATTACCAGTGGATATAGAGGTACAAAGTGTTAAAAGAATATTATTCCAAACAAGAAAGGTATTGGGTAGTTTCTCTAAAGAATATAAAGATGAATATGAGAGAAAGGAAAATAAAACACACACACATACACACATCCTCCACACATTTGTACATATACACAAACACTAATTATTATAAGCTAAAAATAAGATTATTCCATCAAAAGTTATCATGAGTAGAATAAAAAGGCAAATCACATACTGGAAAAGACATCTGAAATATGAATATATGAAAAGTACTTATTCCAATTATATATAAATTGCTTCTTCAAATCATTAAGTATAAAGCGACAATCCAATTTACAAAATTGGCAAAGGATTTGAATAGCTATAACACAAAATAGGATATTCAAATAGCCAATAAGTATATTAAAAGGCTTAAGTAATTCAAAAAGATATATGCACCCCTTTGTTTATAGCAGCATTATTTACACTAACCAAAATATGGAAGCAACCTAAGTGTCCATAAACAGATGAATGGGTAAAGAAAATGTGGTATATATTTACAATAGAATATTAGTCAACCATAAAAAAAGAAGGGGATCTTGCCATTTGTGGTACTATGGATGGATCTAGAAGGTGCTAAGTGAATATGGTAAGTTTAAATAAGTCAAAGAAAGACAAATACCGTATGACTTCACTTATATGTGGGATCTAAGTGAAATATGTCAAAGTGAAATAAGTCAAAGAAAGACAAATATCATATGATTTCACTTATATGTGGAATCTAAAAACACAAAATAAATGAACAAACAAAACAACAGAAACAGACTCATAAATACAGAGAACAAACTGGTGGTTGACAGAAGGGAAGGGGAGGGAACAGGGAGTATGCGCAAAATAGATGAAGCAGATTCAGAGGTACAAAATTTCAGTTAAAATATATAAGTAATGGAGATGAAAAGTACAGCATAGGGAACGTAGTCAATAATAGTGTAATGATGTGTGGTGATAGATGGTGCTACACTTAATAGTGGTGAGCATTGAGTAATGTATAGAATTATCAAATCACTATGTTGTACACCTGAAAGTAATACAGCACTGTATGTCAACTACACTTCAATAATCAAAGTAAAAACAAAAAGTACTTAACATCATTATTCATTAGGGAAATGCAAGTTTAAATCACAATGAAATACCAACCAATGCTCATTGGAATAACCAAATTTTAAAAAAATGCTAAGTGTTGATGAGGATGTAGAGCAACTGGAATTTCCATAATGGCTAGTGGGAGTGTATACTGATATAAACATATTGAAAAATTGCTTGGCAATATCTACTAAAGCTAATTAGATGCCACTGTCATGACCCAGCATTTCTATTTGGAGGTACATTTCCAAGAGAAGAGAGCATATATGTTCATCAACAGACATGAAAAGGATATTACTGGAAGTTTTATTTATAATTGCTCCAAAGTGAAAATAATCCACACCTCCATCTAAAAAAGAACAAATTGGATATAAGAGAATACTATGCAATAAGAATGGACTATTGCAACAAATAGATTAATCTTTCAGACTAATAAGAAAATGAAGCCCATCACAAAACACAATATTCTATATGACTCTAAATTTAGTTGAAAATCAAGGATAGACAAAATTGAGAATTTCCACTATGATTATAAAGTACAAAGTTGCAAGAGACATTTACTCCCAGCCTGCCAATAAAAACAAGCCATATATGTGACCAAATTATAGTTTTTTTTTTAAACCTACCAGATAACAAAGGATACAAAGAAACCTAAATGAATTTAAGAGACCCATGGCTGCTTTCATCCCTTGCAGAGTAGAAGGAAAAAAAGAAGAAATATGCCTTAAATAGGGTTACCAAAAAAAAAAAAAAAAAAAAAACCTGAAAATTTTGCACACTTTTAATGGGCATGTGTAGTCTGGCATGGAGGATTAGAAACCCAGGGCGCCCCAGCCATAGTGCTAGTCTGCACATATCTGCTATTCTTTCTCACGAGCTGTCATGGACTGCAGGAAAGTAGGGGTAGGACCCAGAGCTAAGAGATTTCTGGGAAGGGCTCAGTTTCTTTTGCATATGTAAACAGTTTCCTGGAGGCTCAGGGCAGGGTAGGCAAGTAAAAACAGTCTTGGGCACTCTGGGTCTTCAACTAAGTTCACTGCAGCTACCCTTCCAAGATTGAGGCAGGGAACAGAAGACCTGAGGAAAATCTGTGTGAGGCAAACCAGGCATTCTTGCAGTGCACTAAAGTGGCCCTCTGAAGGCTGCTGGAAGCACAGAAGGTATGATATATGCAAAGATTCACAGAGCTTGAGGCAGAATGGAAGAACAAAGAGAAGTCCCAGGAGATCAGAAAAATTGGCACCCAGATTTAAGGCAGACACATTCCCACAGTGCAGGAAGCTGGCACCTTGGGTGTAGAGCCAAAAGTGATTACTGGAATTTCACCAGTGCTCGCAATCTAAGGCCTGTTAAGGGGAAAGCCGTGTATGAGATACTCCCGAAGTAGTCTTACTCTCAAAAAAAGTCTTACCCCAAACTCATATAAAATACTTACTCTTGGGGCACATGGGTGGCCCAGTTGGTTACAGGTCTGCCTTCAGCTTGGGTTGTGATCTCGGCGTCCTGGGATCGAGCCCCACATCAGGCTCCCCGCTCAGCGGGGAGTCTGCTTCTCCCTCTGCCTGTCTCCCCAACTTGTGCTCTCTCTCTCCCTCTGAAATAAATAAAAAGCTTTAAAAAAATAAAATAAATAAAGTACTCTCAAAATACTTGAATCCAGAGGCAAACTGGATATAAATGGAGCTGTAAAAAAGCTCAGGCTACATCACTACAGATTAGACTTACTTAGACCATACACTTGCCCCATGACAGAATAAAGGGCATCATATTTGGGGGAAGGGAGGTGAATGTTATTTACTTCTAGTTCTGAAGTTCTCTTATATGGTGTTCAACATAGAATTTAAAAATTAGGAAATATAGGAAGAAGCAAGGATATCTGCTCATGGACAAGAAAGAAAAACAGTTCATTGAAGCCAAAGCAAAAATGGTCAGAAATTTAGCCAGTAATAGGATACTGCAGGATCTAAATGTCTGAAACAAGGGGACAAGGGAACCTTCTTGTCCATACAGTGGAGATGTGACTCCAAGAAGAGGGGACCTGTCTTATGTCTCTCTCTCTCTCTTTCTCTCTCTGCTTCTACCACTTTGTCCTCAATGTGGCAAGATCCCAGAATTGGATAATTTCTGACCAAAGGACCAAAAAGGAGAGCACCGTGTGTCAGGGGCTCCTAAGGTCACCCCAAGTTTCAGTGATGCACTAGGAGGACTCACAGGATTCATTATACAGGTGTACTCATAGCTATGATGTATTATAGCAGAAAAGATGCAAAGCAGTATCAGCAAAGGAAAAATGCATGAGTGAAGTTAGGAGGGGAAACCAGATGTAAGCATTTAAGGGTCCTCTCCCAATGCAGTTGCACAGAATGTGCTTGCTTCCCCCCAGCAATGAGTTGTGGCAATACCTATAAAATGTTTTTCAGAAAAACTTAGTAGAGACTCAGTTGCCATGTTTTTGTTGGGGGCTGGTCACATAGGCACTCTGCCTGGCATGAACCAAACTTCCAGAGTCCCAGAAAAAAAACAAAAGTTTAACATAAACCATATTGTTTTCATAATGAGTTTAAGCACAGGGAGACATTCTTTTCAGGGAACGATGGGAACCCTGTTGAAATCCAAGTTCCCAGAGGTCAGCAGAGGATCAACTTTGAAATCAGGTCTTTCTAAAGACAGCAAGATTGCCATAGCCTCTCTGAACTCCTATAAACTGGAAAATGCTGGAGATGTTGCAGAGATGGAAGATCCTTGGATCTCAGCATATTAAACACACACACACACACACACACACACACACACACACACACACACACACACACACCTGAGCCTGAAAGGAAAATACAATCAACAGACACCAACATTGAGATGACACAGATTTTGGATTTTCCAACAAAGACTTTAAAAAAACAGTCGCAAAAAAAAAGGTTTGAATGAACAACCGAAAATGTTCTTGAAGCAAACATTAAAATAGAACCTATCCGTAAATAAATAGAATATACAAAGAACCAAATAGAAATTTCAGAATGGAAAAACACAATAACCAAAATATAAAAATTTCCTAGGACTAGATAGCAGTGGAGATGAGAGAAGCAAAAGTCAGCATGATGGTTAATTTTGTGTCAACTTGGCTGAGCCATAGTATCCAGATATTTGGTTGAACATTATTCTGGATGTTTTCCTATGAGGGCAGTTTTGGATGAGATTTACATTTAAATTGGTGGATTTTAAGTTAAGCAGATTTCCCTCTATAATGTGGGTGGTCCTCATCCAATCAGTTGAAAGTCTGAATAGAACAAAAGGTTGAGCTTCCCTGAGGAAAAAGAAGCAATTCTGCCAGTACACTGCTTTAGGATTTCAACTGCAACATTGGCTGTTCCTGGTCTCCAGCCTGACTGCCTTTGGATTCAAACTGCAACTCTTTCTGGGGTCTTCAACCTGACCGTTACCGCCATCAGATTTTGGACTCACCAAGCCTCCACAATAAGGTATGTGAGCCAATTCCTTAAAATAAATTTCGTTCTATATATGCACATCCTATTTGTTCTGTTTCTTTGGAGAACCCTAACACAATCAGTAAAAACTTGAAGATAGATCAATGCGAATTATCCAATCAGAAAAACAGAGGAAAAACAAATTGAAAAAGTCAACAGTATACTAAAGAACACTATTAACAAAGTGAAAGGCAACCTGTGGAATAGGAGAATATATGTGGAATATAAGAATATATCTTCTCATATTTCAGATAAGATATTGGTATCCAGAATATATAAATAACTCCTACAACTCAACAACAAAAAAACAAAATTTTTAAAATGGGCAAAGGATTAAAATAGACATTTCTTCAAATAAGATATACAAATTGTTAAGCACATGGAGAGATACTCAACATCAGTAATCACTAGGGAAATGCAAATCAAAACCGCAATGAGTATTATTTCATACCTATCAGGATGGCTATTACCAAAAATAAAAATAAATAAAATAAAACCCCAGAAAATAACAAGGATTGGTGAGATTGTGAAGAAATTGGAATCCTTGTGCATTTCAGGAATTTAAGATGGGAATATAAGGTGGAAATGTAAGGTGGAGAATAGCATAGTACTTCAAAAATTAAAAATAGAATTACCATAGGATTCACCAATTTCCCTTCTGGGTATATACCAAAAATAACTGAAAGCAGAGACTCTAACAGGTATCTGTACACCCATGTTCATAGTAGCATTATTCACAATAGTCAAAATTTGGGAATTTTGGGAAGCGACCCAAATGTCCGTTGGTATAAAAAAATAAACAAAAAGTGCTATCTACATACAAGGGGATATTATTTAGCTTTAAAAGGAATGAGATTCTGGTACATGCTACAACATTGATGAACTTTGGACACAGTATGCCAAGTGAAATAAGCCAGATGCAAAAGTACAAATACTGTATAATTCCACTTATGTGAAGGCACAGAATGGTCAAATCCTAGAGTCAGAACATAGAATAGTTACCAAGGTCAGAGGGGAGGACCACAGTATGTGGAGAGTTAGTGTTTCATGGATATAAAGTTTCAATGTGAGATGTCAAAAAAGTTCTGGAGACAGTGGTGATGTTTGCACAACCATGCGGATGTACTGAATGGCACCAAACGGTACACTTAAAATGGTTGAAATGGTTAAGTTCATGTTATACTTATCTTGCAATAAAAAAAGAACCAGAAGGAGGACAACAGTGAGAACAGTGGAGTAACAACCTCAAAAATCATCTCCTCTAGAGAAGCAACGAGAACACTGGCAAAAATTGCCTGAAGGCTTGCAACAATCTGGAAAACATACACAATAAACAAACAAACAAACAGAAAAAGCCTGAATCTTGTTAAGAGCATCAGGTTTAGTGGCATTTTTACAAACGGCCCATAATCAGAGTGAAAACCAGCAGCTTAGCTGCCACTGGAGTGTGCAGAATGGAGCTGGATCTCTTTCAAAGCCTCATTCACAGAGAATTGCCATTATTATTATTGTTGTTTTTATTTTGTGTTATTGATGTTAAAAGTCTTGGGCAGACTTAGTGGTCTAGAGAACTATGCTCTGAACCTTGAGTTTGGCTAAATCTGGGTAATAATTATATAGTTTTTAAAATTATGTATTATTATTATTATGTATTATTTTATTTTCTTCTCAGATATCTCTATTTGAATAATAGACTTGTTCTACTATTAGGCAACACGAATTTTTAAAGTCCTTATATGTTCTTTTTACATATGTCAATCATCATATCCTTTAATTTTACAACTTTCTTTGTGCTACATTGTATAACAACATAAAATTTGGGGTATTTCTCTCTCTCTGTCTCTCTGCCTCTTTCACACACACACTTACAAACACACACACACACACACAAACACACACACTTTGGTTCTTCTAAATACTACTGAGAAAAAATAAAGTATTATTATTCAGCAAAGTCAAGCAATGTTTTTAAGAGGACCAAGAATAATTTTCTTTCCAAACCTTAACAACCCTGTAAAATAAGTAATTTTCATTTCAAAAGGCAGGGTAGGACCATTTATGGAAATGATTTCCACTGAGACTTAAAAAGAGTAAGTTTTCTCTAGCACAAGGAACTTTTGAGGTAGGACATTTTGGGGGGGTCAGTAGATTAATTCACTGCTAAATTTCTTCCACTTAAATTTTTCACATACAGTAGTCCTCCTTATCTGTGGTGGATACATTACAAAACCCCCAGTGTATGTAATAAACCCTACATATACTATGTTTTTTCCTACACATCCATATCTGTGATAAAGTTTACTATATAAATTAGGCACAGAAAGAGACTAACAACAATAACTAATAATAAACTAGAATAATTATAACAATATGCTTGTAAGAAAAATTATGTGAATATGGCTTCTCAAATTATCCTATTATTCTGTACACACCCTTCTTCTTTTTGTGATGATGTGAGATGATAAAACACCTATGTGATGACTCGAAGTGAGGTGAATGATGTAGGTATATGACATAGTGTTAGGCTACTAGTGACCTGACAATATGTCAAAAGGAGGATCAATTCCTTCTAGACTGCAGTTGACTTCAGGTAGCTGAAACCACAGGTAAACGGGGATTACTGTACACACACATTTCCAGTTATTTCTGGTATGGAAATTTTATCTAAAGTGTTGTTCATGTCTGTAAGACTTGAAATTTGTATTTATGACTAAGCATGGGTGTTGGCCTTATATATCAAATTATCATTAAAATACCTATGGAGATTTTTAAAATTCAAAATGAAAGAACACCAAAAGATTGTTTGGCTTAGCGGTGTTGGGCTGAGAAGCACTTTCTTTAATGATGTGTCACATGAACCAGATGAAAGCAGATGATCTCACCAAAGATAGAAAATATTTTGGCTTACCCTCATTTTGTGCATCTAATTTCCAGGTGCAGGGACACACTGATAAGAAACACTGATGAGAAAAACTGATGGCCACCCCCAGCTACACCAGAACTCTCTCGGAGCTTGACAATTCCCTGTCTAGATCAGTAACTCTCTTTAGGAATTCTTTTTTTTTTTTTATGTTATGTTAATCACCTACATTACATCATTTGTTTTTGATGTAGTGTTCCATGATTCATTGTTTGCATATAACACCCAGTGCTCCATTCAGTACATGCCCTCTTTAATACCCATCACCAGGCTAACGCATCCCCCCACCCCCCTCCCCTCTAGAACCCTCAGTTTGTTTCTCAGAGTCCATAGTCTCTCATGGTTCGTCTCCCCCTCCGAATCAATAGAGTTCCACATCCAGTTCATCACCGAGTATTCCTGGGCGCATTGTGGAAAAGTATTTGGAATCCTCACTGCTTTCACTGTGGTCCATTCTAAGTCACCTCTTGCCTGGATTATTGAAGTTGTTTCCTATGAGGTCACCTTCCTTTCATCCCTCTATAGTCTATTCTCACAGCCACAGCTACAGTGATCCTATTGATAAGATCAATCATGTCACTTCCTGATTCAGAACCTTCCAGTGGTTCCCCAATTCCCCATGAGTAACAGTTAAAATCCTAGAATGGTCTATGACAATGTTCTACAACAGAAATGTAAAGGTAGCCACAATTTTCTAGTAATTGCTGTAAAAGATAAAAAGAAACAGGTCAATTACATTTTAAATATATTCTGTTTAGCTCAATATATCTAATATATTATCTTGTCGACATATAATCAATATAAAATTATTGAGATATTTTACATTTTTTAATACTAAGTCTTCAAAAACCATTGTGAATTTTACATGTAAACAGCACAACTCAATTCAGGGAAGCACTCACGTGCTCAACAGCCACATGTGGCTAGTGGCTACCATATTGATAGTATAGAACTATAAAATGCAATTTGATCTTCCACATGCCCTCAACTCTGTGATCTCACCTCCTAATTCTCACCCCCTCACTCTTTCTGCTAGAAGCATGCTGGACTTCTTGCGATTTCAGTCACTTTTTCATGAATCTTCCCTGACTACCCTCTTTAAAATGAAACCCAAGTCTACAGCATTCTCTGTCTTATTTGCTTCATTTGTTAAAAATATTTATCACCTAGTAATATATCGTATCTTTTACTTTTTCTGTGCTTACCTTTTCTGTATTGTATCAGAGAATTTAAGCTCCATTCGAGCAACAATGTAACCTGTTTTTATCATTAATAAAGGGTTTGCATTCATATCATAGTTCATTACTCAGATGCTGAAGTTCTAGATAAATATTACTTTCCCTCCAGATACCATGGGCTACATTTTTCTCTTTGGAGTTTGGCCAAAGCTAAAGCAAGGGAACCCAAATCCACCATTTAAGTTGGAGAACATGCACTATTCCAGCTAAAGAATAATCATTAGAGTAAGATCAAATACATGTTTTCAGATACAGCTCTCTGGTGTACTGGCTTCAGACTATCACCATACCCCCTTGTGCATTCTTCTTTTCTCCATTTTATATATTCTATTTAAATTTAAAAATATAGCCAAGAAATGAATGCAGAATCTCTTGCTGTGGCAGTAAGATGATATATATGTATCCCTCACTAAAATAATTTCCAGAGTTTTTTCCCCGAAATTAATAGTTTCTTCAAAATTGGAATATTGTCACTCAGGATAACTCTAACCATTTATTCTTTATCGGCCCATTTTCTATGATTGTTTCTTCAATTTTTAATAAGCAATTCAGAGTAATGGTGAAATTTGTTATCGACTGGTTTTCATATAGCAAGGATTGGCTGTTGCCATTTGCAACACTGGCATCAGAAATAGGCATAAAATCAAGGCGTTATGTTTTTCAAGAAATATAAGGTTCATAAAAGAAAAATTAAAAAGCATTTATGTTGAGTCATTTCCATAATATCTCTTTAAACCACCCTAAGAGAATCCAAGTCTTTTCCTTGATTACTGAGGCAAGGTAAAAGTGCCATCTTAAGCATAGTCAATGACAGACGCTAATTTGTGTGTGTGTGTGTGTGTGTGTGTGTGTGTGTGTGTGTGTGTGTGTGCTTAGCATATGAAATAAGCATCGAAGACCATTTCCCAGATGGTTTTACTTTTTTGGATCTCAGTTTAATTTTGCCTCTATGTATCCTTATATTATTTTTATATGTACTTTTTGAGCCCTTCAATGTCTGAAAAAAAAGTCTTTATTTGACTCAAACACTTAACTGGTAATTTCTATAAAGAGAATTTTAGTTTTAAATCTCTTTTTTTCCCCTCAGAACCTTTAATGTCAATTGTCTACTAAGGGCTTATGTACTGATGAAAAAGTCTAATGTCATTTGTTTTGCTAATTTATAGGCATACTATTTAAATGTTGTTTCTTTCGTGTTCTCTTTAGAATATTTTAGATCTTCTCTTTTTAGTTAAGGTAAAATTGATTTAAATTGCTTAAGTGGCTGCCATGGAATTCCTCTTCTTTCTTTATAATCTACCCTGAATGACAATCTTGACTACAAGAACTGTGAGTATTGGTGGAACACACGGAATGGCATACTGCCCTTTATGGAAGTGTGATGGACACAAACAAGATAGCCCCTTTCCCTCTCATTGCCAATGCCAAAACAAAGAATTTTCTGAGGTCATCCTTAGCAGACCTCTTCATCTATTTGCAGATTATTAAAAACCAGTTTACCAAACCTCCTTCATATTTCAATGATGCTTCTATTTCAGTACAGTGAGTTTTTATTAATGAAATGGATAAATTAAGAAATTAAATGGATATGAGTCTATTTTCTAAGGACTTAAAGGAAATTCATAGTAACATGTATGTTACTATAGTAACATAGTATGAGTATCACATGACTATATAATAGGATTCTTCTATAGTAAATCTGACTTCTTCCACAAACAAATTTGAGCACTAGAATAAATATTTCCTTGATTCATATAAATAAATTGTAAGTATATGGCTGTTTTGTGGCAGGAATGAAAGAAAGAAGGAAGGGAAGTACTGTAATTCTCTTCTGTGCTTGCTCCTGAGTGAGGGCCTTCTAGCAGATGATGGCACATCCTTTTGGTACATTATGTCCAACCCAAAATGTAAACAAAGTAGAACACCTGAAATCTGAATGCCCTGTTGATGAAATCCCATGCCACTGGAGAAATCTTAGGTCACATTACTGTCTTAGTCTCAGATTCTCAATTCTGTCAGTGTACTTATTGAAAGCTGTAATCTTATCAAACAAAAATGTGGTGGTACAATGTGATTACATGATTGCAAAAAAAAAAAAAAAAAATACCAGGATTTGCTGTACTCACTTGCCATGATGCAATTCCAATAATTCCTTTCATTTCTTTGGTGCTTTATGAGATACCAGGGATTTCATCATCCATTATCTTACTTGAGCCTCACAATAGTTCTGTGAGGTATAAAAGATTGATATTGTCAAATTTGTTCTATTGAAAAGGAAAAGAGATAACTAGAGAAACTAAGTGATTTGGCCAAAGTTACAGAGGTAGACAATGTGACAATGAGTAAAGAAAATCTCATTTAAAACAGAGTCAGGAAGCCTGAAGCAAGTAGCTCTCTTGCACAGACAATTCCTTGGAGCCTGCATAACCAGCAGGAAAAGGGAAGATAAGAATTGTTTTGACAAGGGAGGACATTTTTCACATAGGAATTGTATCTCCTGCTTTTAAGAAAAAGAACGATCCCTCCCTACCCCAGCAGCAACACACTGACCACTGCTTGCTGCATATGAGAAACCACCACAACCTCCAATTCTTGCTCTTCTCCAATGAATTTTTGTTTAAAACAACTGTCTTCAATTTCCTCCTAAAGCCCAATAAAAGCTGACCTTCTTTTTGTCTCTTCAGACTTGCCTATGGTTTGACGTAATTTGTCCCAAATTGCATTTCCTCTGCTATTCCCAAATAAACTCATTTTGGTAGTAAAATAATTGGCTATTTTATTTTTAAGGTTGACAACAGTACTGAAGCCATAATTGCAAGCCAGATTTATGAATCCTGGTTCAACATTCAATCTCAACAATACAATGAAGAAGAGCTCCACAAGCCCCCAAATACATCCAGCAACAAAGAATGGAAATAATCCAATAAAAGTCTTTAGACTTAGTTGCCCTCTCCAACCCCTCTGAGGCCACAATAATCCTCAGGTCACTTTAATTTTTTTTTCTCTCCTCTCCCTTATACACCCTTAAAATGTACAGCTGCATTTTTCTCTGCCAGGATAGAACTAAGTTATTCCCAAGATTTAACTGTGATGTATTCAACCCAGGACTTGTACCTGAGCACCAGGAACCATGGCTTTGTCTTTCAGTGAGACAGCAGGGACCTTCTTTCATCTCACTCTACTTGTCCAAAAGACTAGAAACTGGAGATAAGAATAAAAGGACTGATGAAATGTAATCTCTCTTCCTATTTTCTCTCACTCCCAGCTACAGTTTTCTGATTCATTTCAACCTCTTCGTGGTACATAAAGGTATAGAAACTTCAACAAGACACGCAGGGTAGTAGCGGAGTAGCAGACACTTTTAAGCCCTATGATTTGTGTTGGCTTGGCATTTCCCAAAGGCATTTCTTTGGGGATCAAATTACTTATAAAGCCTGTATGCTCCACAGGGAAATCAGATGAGTGAGCAGAGCAAAGCTGTTTCAAAGGCTCATGTATCACTTTGGGAAAATCAAAGTTTCTCATGAAACTCTAAATCCGGAGCTTAGCACTTTTGACAAGTCTTTTCAAACCCTACGTTATAATTCCTGACCCCTTTGGAATTGCAGTTGGTTTTAATGTTTCTGGGTAAGTAAAATGTTGTACTACAGCAGATCCTGTGTCAGCCTTTATTGGTGTAGAGGAATTTAGTTATGAGATCTTCTACTCTTATATTGCCATTCAGGGCAGTGAAGAATCCAAACCTGAGACATTCCCTTGGAGTAAGAGAGCACTATTTTGTGTAGCAATAAGGAAAAAGAAATAACCAAAGAAGGCATAACAAAGAGGAAAGAGTATATGTTGGGCAGTGTGTTAGACAATTCCAATGCTGCTTAATGTCTCGTGTTCTTCTCTGTGTTGGGCAAACCAAAGGCTATATTTCCCAGCTCCCTTATTTTGATGGGGTCATATCACTGCATCTGGCTAATGGGTAGCGATCAGAAGTAAGTATTAGTGGTATTCATTGTTCTCCTCCTTGATTGTGGGCTTTGCTAGCTTATAGATCTTAATACACAAGAAAGATTTTTTCATTAGGGTCAATAATAATGATTTGAATTAATTCTGAGTTGACATGAACACTGATTATTTCTGGTGCTGTTTATCACTGAATGCACAGGCAAAATAGAAAGAAGGAAAGAAAGGAAGGAAGGAAGTGAGAAAGGAAGGAAGGAAAGAAAAAGAGAGGAGGAGGAGAGGGAGGAGAAGAGGAAGGAAAAGGAGGAGAAGGAGAAGAAAAAGAGGAGGAGGAAGAAGAGATGAAGGAGGAGGAGAAGGAGAAAGAAGACTGCTGTTAGAGCAACTGATCCTGATTATCAAAGGGATAAGGCTGGTGCTACACTTTGCAGTCAGGAAGGAATTTGTCTGAAACGCAAAGGATCCTCTGGAACACAGAGGAACCCCTTATTTCTTCTATGTTTAGCAATAACGGTGATAGCAATTCCAAACAAGAAGGAGCCATGGGTTCAAACCTTAAAAAAAAGAGGTATAAGAAACCTCCCTACCCAAAGTACCCTACCAGGTAAAGATAAAATGCTGACTGAGAGCAAAGGGACAAGGAATGGTACTGTAGAAAGGAAGCCATCCATTAATAAGTACAACATTGTGACCAGTGACAAAAAAGGTGATTAGAAACTAATCAAATTACTGTCCTGTGTTAAATATATATTCATGAATAATGCCATTTTCTTTCCATGGGTTAGTACAGTAACTTGCATTAGCTCTTTTAACAGATAATCAATAAAGTAACTATGGATTAGCTCAATGAATTAACACAGTAAAGATCTGTTCTTTACTTGTGTGATCAGATACCTGTGTGCTTTGTCAAACAGCTCTGGCTTTCCTCCAACCAGAGATTCAAGTATCCAAGCTGCTGCCATCTTGAGGCTCTACCATTCAGTCACTTCACAGTTCCACTGTCCTCTTGTCACTGCACAAGGGTGAAGGCATGAAAAGTCGGAAGACTGCGCATCTCACACTGAAATAGGTCAGCCTTCATCACACGTGAGTACATCAGATTTGTTGAGAAATGTGAAAGCAGAGGCATTTGTTTCTCCTCAGATGGCTTTCTTAGAGTTTTGAGCATGCTCAGCTGTAAATATCACTTGGTAGAAATGGGGTATTAATACAACACTTCCTTGGTATTAGCCTTGAATATGTGTTTGCTGGGCACATGACTGCTAGATATTTAGCATTTCAGCTTGGTTCTTGGTCCACACAGGTTTCTTCAGGCTACCTAACAGTCTTCAAAATAAATCTCCTCCTGCTAAAACTAGTAGAGTGAGATCTGCTGTTTGCACTCCTGAATGATTCATGTCTCAAATGCTGAATTCTCATACATAGTGGTGATTTAGGGAAGGAGGTATTTTCAAGCAGTGGAATTTTTTTTAATTTTTAAAATCATGCTCAAATTTGGTGAAATTTAAATTCTAATTATTAGAGCCAATAAAAATAGAGATGGAACAAGAGACCACTCTCTTCTCAAGCAGAAATCATTTGAGAAAGACAGTGTCCATTTTCCTCATGAATGTTAGATGTGTTATTTTCAGTTTTTTTCTTATTAATAATAACCTCTGACAACTCTCTCTATTTATCTTCTAGTTTTCAAATTCTTTTTTCCCTTCTCACAGATAGCTATAAAATCAATTTTCTTCTTATCTCAATGAGGTTTTATCATAAATAAATTCTATAGAATACCACATGTACTGTGAGTCCAACCTTTCTACTTTAATTCATATGATGATATAGCCGGGAAGAGCTTTAGAAATGACTAGTTCTATGTCCTCAAATTATAGACACTGAGACCTAAAGAGAGAAAATGTTAATTGTCTATGGTCAGTAATGTTTGGTAAAGCTTCACTCAAAACCCCAATCTCTTAGCATCTAACTCAATGACTTTTCTTTTCTTTTTCTTTTTTTAAGATTTATTTATTTATTTGAGAGAGAGGCAGAGGTGGGGTGGGGAGAAGCTCAAGGAGACTCCCCTCTGGGCATGGACCCCGACGTGGGGCTCGATCCCAGGACCCTGAGATCATGACCTGAGCTGAAACCAAGAGACGGGCCCTTAACTGACTAAGCCACTTGGCGACCCCTAACTCAATGACTTTTCAATGTCCTTCTTGTCCAAGGTCCCTATCATGATAGTCACTGCTCTATAATTCCCAATTATATATCTCACATTATAATCCATATTCTCTCAAAGGCACAGAGCCTAAGATTCATAATTAATGCCAAGTTAAACACTTCTGTGTTAAAAAGGTGTTCTATCCAATAGTTGCTAAAATATAACTCAAAAGTTTTCCCTTATTTGGGCTCAGGTTGTGATTATTCTGCATTCTACATTTCCCTCACCCTGTTGACTCCCCTCTTCAACTACCATTTTCCTTGCATTCTCATTGTCTTAGTTAAATGTATGTGTCAATGTGAAGAAGTAAACTTTCCCACTAAATGAATTAGTCTCTATAATATGTTTTTTAGAGACATTTAATGTATTCCTATGAGCAACTTTTCTTATACTTTGCTGGCAGACATCAAAGTCGATCATGCATAGCTAATTTCAGAGATATATTAATTATCCTACTTAAGTTGCATGCCCAGATACATCAATATTCCTTTCCTCAGAAAATTGTTGTTTTCATGAAAACTATTAATATGCTTTTTCTCTAAACATGAATTCCTGCCCTGGTCAGGGCATTGGTAATTGAGTGATACAACAAATCACATTTAAATATGAAAAAAGGAATACAGGTAATAGATCTAAACACATTTTAATGTGGTTAGAAACCATTGGAATCACAAAAGTGAAGTTGAAAGATAAATCAATAATTAGAAAAGACCAATTCTTTTTCTGGAGAATCATTGGCTTAAACCCAGTCCCATTATATTCTCTTTGTCTCAAAAATGCTGTTTTAATTCACAGAATACTTTCTTCAAATGAAAGTACACTTCAAACCCAGCATGTAAAGGAAGGGAAAATGGAGTTGCTCTGGATGAAGTGCCTGCCTGACCAGAGCCTTCTCCTCAATTCCCATGCTGGACTTTGATGTTTGATGGTGTTCAGAGGAACACAGAAGACTCCAAAGAGCACAGTTTGAAGGAACAAGAAACTTGAGACTGAAAGACATTTTAGAGATAATCTTGTCTAGACTTAAACAAACAAACAAACAAACAACAACAACAAAAACTCCTTCTGCTTGAATTAGAACAAAAGAAGGCAGCCAAGGATATAAAAACTCATTATCACAGTGAGGGTAGCACTACCTTTGGATATGCTTTCTGACATTAAAGACATTCTTGACAACAAACTCCAGACTCATTCATTTTTATTCATGAGGCTCTATGAAACATTTGGATACGTGCCTAGCATATTTGGTATTTATACCAAACATTAGCAGTTTAGGATTTTACTTCATCATTCTTCTGTTTTTACTGAGAAGCAGTGAGATTTTGTTTTTTGGGTTTTTTTTTAAGATTTGATTTATTTATTTGTCAGAGAGAGAGAGAGCACAAGCAGGGGGAGTGGCAGGCTGAAGGAGAAGCAGGCTCCTCCCTGAGCACGGAGCCCGATGCAGGACTCGATCCCAGGACTCCAGGATCATGACCTGAGCGGAAGACAGACGCTTAACCGATTGAGCCACCCAGGCATCCCAGCGGTGAGACTTTGATTAAGGAAACAGCAGATACTCACAAACTGAGATTTAATGGGATTTAGAGTCCAACTATATTGCTGCTAAAAAAGTATTTGTTGCTCCATCGGATGATAAATGCTGAACACCAGAAAGAAAGAATCCCTGAAACTTCTAAAAACAGATATTTTTATAGTCCTTGGTCATACATATGACTATTCACTATATTATGTTTTAAAACTTTTTACCAGCTGCCTATTTTTTTAAATTTTAATTCCAATATATGTAACACACAGTATTATATTAGTTTCAGGTGTACAATATAGTGATTTAACTCTTCCATACATCACCCTGTGCTCATCACAAGTGCACTCCTTCAGCCCTAACACCTATTTCACCCAGTCCCCACCCACCTCCCCTCTGGCAACCATCTGTTTGCTAAGAGTCTGTTTCTTGGTTTGCATCTCTCTTTTCCTTTTCCTTTGTTTGTTTTGTTGTTGTTGTTGTTTCTTAAATTTTACATGTGAGTGAAATCATGTATTTGTCTTTCCCTGACTTATTTCACTCTAGTTCCATCCATGTTGTTGCAAATGGCAAGATTTCATGATTTCATTCTTTTTTATGGCTGAATAATATTCCACTGTGTATATGTGATATATATGTATATGTGATGTGTGTGTGTGTAGTATCCCACTGTATATCACATATATAAATGATGTGTATATATCACACATATATATGATATTTATAAATATATATACATATATACAAATAGCGTATCATCTTTATCCATTCATTTATCAATGGACACTTGGACTGCTTCCATAATTTGGCTATTATAAATAATGCTGCAATAAACATAGGGGCACATGTATCCCTTTGAAACAGCAACTCATTTTGACTAAGGTTTATGGTCATTTTAGTCATGCAGTTATGTCCTTCTAACTGCTCAGGTAACCATGGATTCAATGTCTTGGTAAACTGACTGGTTGTTTGGATTCTTTTTGCCACAGCTACATAAAAACCCAAAGTGTCCTTCTTTGTTTCTGCATAGTTCATTTGCCTTTCCTCCCATGTGGTGCCACTTCACCCTTCACTTCAGAATTAGTTCTGTCCAGATCCAGACTTAGCTAAAATCCGGACTTAGTTGAAAGCAATGTAAGGAACTCTGGTCAGTACTAAAGAGACTGACCATGAAGCCTACTTGACTGAGGGTTCTTATGTACCAACGCTAGTAAAAGAGCCCCTTCTTAGTTCAAGAATATTGACTCAGATAACAAGACTCTGAATTCATTTCCTTGTGCCTAGATCCCTATGATAAGCTGTCTTTTTTCCCAGATACCACCTTGTGTTTTGGACCCCATGTCAAGCTGTAACGGCATGCCAAGTACAAGGACTGTTCCCTATATTTAAGGACTAGATAAACCTGTGGAAGAAAATTCTCAGCATCAAAGTTTTATATAGAAATAATGAAAATTATGTTTTGGCAGAGAACTTAAATGTCTAGTCTTTCATTCAACAAAATAATTCAATAGGTATTGAATACCTGTTATATGTCAGGCATTGTTTTGGGCACTGAATATACAATAATAACAACACAAATTCAATCTCTATCTTCATAAAATTTACATTAAAATGGGTAGACAAAGTGTAAATAGATAAAGAATCAATGATATAGAGGATAATGTCAAGTTAATGAGGTATAAAGAAAAATAAATCAGAGTAAAGAGATAGGGAGTGACATCTGCTCTTTTGATACACATGTATTTCTTAGAAAACAGCATTTAAACAGAAATGTGATTTATGCAAGTGTCTCTCTTTTTTTAACTAAGCTCTAGAAACATAGGGCTCAATATAAGGACAAATGTAGCCAAACCATGCCCCAACAACTGCTCAAGATCATGTCCTCCCTTGAGGCATGAAAAATATCTACTAAGAAGAGAACTTAAAACACTTTGGCTTCATCAAGATAGGAATTCCCTGGATCTTGGACACCCTCCTTATTAGGCCAGCAGTACTTTTCTAGATAGTGTCCATACTCTTTCCCAGGAGCTGATGGTTAGGTCAGATATATCCAAGGCTAGAGAACTTGGATTATTGTTCACAAGAAAGCTAAGATAAATAGAAGAAAATTACCAGGCTCAGACACAGTTAAAGGAGACCTCAGCTTCTAGCAGCCTCAACATTATCTGCTGGTTCCCCAGGGTTTTAGACACTAATTGCAGTATCTCTGAAGCTCTCTGATTTGTTTGTTGCTATATCCCCAAGAATATAGCCCAGCAACATGTTTTGAATGGTACTCAACAAATATTTGTTGAATGAATGAATATGAAAGGACACCAACTTGTGCGTTTTGCCTCTACCAATCTGTAAGTTTCACAATATTTGGTGATCTGATCAATTGCATTCACCAGTGATTCCTTGCACAAAATAATACATTCAATAAATTTTATTAGATGAATGACACTCTCCTAGAACTCTCTATTTTTTTTCTTCCTCAGGAAGTACAGCCACTTACTTGTTTTCAGTTACAAACTCTAAGGTCTAAACCTATAATTATAATATTCCTTATTCCCTTTGGCCAAGCCCCTTGTAATTCTCTCTTACTTGAACAAAACACTTCAGCTAAGCATTCTCCTAACAACCAAACCTGAGCATGTTGACAAATGAGGTTCATAACTTTCTTCTAATCCATCATTCATTCCAAATTTCCACATTACATAAAAATCCCCGTCATCTCTAGGCTCACAAACCTGAGTCATCTTTGGTTTCTTTGTCTCCTTCATCCCGTATATAGAATTGAACATAAAGTTCTGCCAAATCTTCTTCCGCAAATATATTATGCAACAAGTATTAATTATGTACTTATGACCAGCAAGACACTGTAAGAAGCACTGATATAAAAACTACCTCTAATATCAAAGGGCTTACAATCTCATAAGGAGAATGTTATAAACAGACACATGATTAATATGCTACAGAATAAAGAGATTTCCATACAAACATGCAAACACATTGTGTTCACACAAAGTAAACTATCCTGTTGTAATCAAAAGAGGCCATGCCTATTTTCACTTTTACAAAACTATATTATGGAGAAAGACTTTTAGCAAATGTTGGTGAGGGTGACGATGTAATAATAAGACGTTGCTTAAATAGCATATGACCACAATAATAGGCCGTGTAGACTGCAGTTACTATACAGTAGGCCAGTGAGGGAGTGATACATTTCAATCATACTAAACAAGATTCACCCATAAAATCCATCAATGTTTATAATACACATTGGAGAGGAAAGAAATTAAAGGATTAAAATCCACTGGGAAGGTTTATCTAATACATACATAAACTAAGGTAGTTAGCATAAGAATAAACAGAAAATAGTTTAAAGAGATGTTGCAGAAATTCATTCTGTCATCTTAGAAACTATCTGTATTTGGAAAAGTGACACACAAAGTGCTTTCATGATATTATCTCATTTGGGTCCTCACAAAAACTTTATAAAAAGGACGTAGTTTCCTGTTATTAAAGAGTAAACTAAGTGATGTAAATAATTTGTCCAGGATCCTAATAGATAATCTAGTGGCAGAGTAGGAACTTTGGCCTGTGTAGCCTGATTTCAGTGTAGTTCTCTTTGTTTAAAAGCATAGGAAGATGGTAATTGAATTTATCAGAAGTAAGCATTTTCATTTCCACAGTCCAAGAAGAAAAGGAGTCTTGGCTCTAAGTGGCTCATCCTAAATAGGTGTATTGCCTCCAGGGATATATTTATTTAATCCATGTCAGAAGATATGATCTATGCCAATTACTAAGATATTTTTCAGCTCCAAACTCACCCTTGTGTCCTCTGGGAAGCTGGGCCTGAGACCAGTTTCTATTTCCATGGCTTTTTCCTGACAGATTCTGTCAACAGAGGGCACTAGAGAGAGGCTGCGGGCTTGGAAGAGGAAGCCAGAACATGCTCTTGGCTTTTTTGTTTTCCTGAGGGATCTCTTGTCAGCTTGTGGTTCCTGTAAGTCGCACTTCAGCAAAGCCTTGTCCCCATGATGGCACCACATGTTCCTATAGCAGCAGGGTCCCATTCTCAGAAGTCTGCATCCCAGACCCAGGAGGCCCCTCCTCTGGGCTCAGAGACACCAGCTGCGGAGGAACTGAGCACTCTCCCTCCCAAGTCTAGTTGCAGATCTACGGGACCCCTACTCCCTTGTTCCTTCCTTCCCTCAGCTGTAGGGGTGGCAGTAGCTTCCAGCAGTTGCCACCTCTCTTACACCTTAGATTTCTCCTTTTACTCTTTCAACAGTTGGCAATTTTATACCTAAATAAAATTATTTATGTTACATCTTTTCTGTGAAATTACTGATATGGGTTATGTCTCTGTCTGGACCCTAATGCATCAAGTTTCCAATACTTCCCTACTAATCAAATATCTAAAGAGAACTTCCATTGCCCCTTGCTAATATCTCTAAATATTAAGTATATACCAAAAACTTTACCTATCCCAAATAGTTCTTATTATTCTTTGCATACAAAGCCCCTCATCCTCCAAGAAAATAAATTCCTTCTGGCTTCTCTATATATTATTTTAGAATGCCTTCTTTACACCTTCTTGCTCAAAGTGCCATTATCTATCAATCTTTCTTTTTCTTTCCTTCTCTTTCTTTCTTTCATCTATCTGGCTATCTTGGTTTACAATTTCTACTCATTCTAATAATCATTTCTGTTTTATAAAAGTATAAATAATGTTATATATAAATATATATAATATAAATCATATTTTAGGTTATGTAAATCATAATCTACTTCTATGGCAAAAAAATGCAAATTGGGAATGGTATTCTATTTTCAAAAGAAGAACATTTTCATCCTAGTGTTTCCTAAAAGTGACAAATTGAAAACAACCTAAATATCTAACATTAGGAAAGTGTTGAAGTGAAATTGATTTTTCACTTAGTGGAATATTATGTGTGTAATAAAAATGTTATTTACAAAAAATTTTAGTGATATGGAAAAATTATTATGATATCAGGTGAGTAAATCAAGATATAATATGTAACTATGACATGATCTCAACTACGTAAGAATGCATGGAGTAAAAACAGGAAAAAAAGTTAAAATATCAACAGTGATTGCCTCTAGATAGTTGGGTTATGCATAATTTCTTTCTGACTTCAATAAACTTTTATAATCAAAAAAAGAAATAGAAAAAACTTATTAAATTAAAAAAAGGAAATTGATTCTCATATGATTTTCCATATAGATCATTATCATTTCCCACTTTCTCTCATAAGCTCACATGGTCCTCAGAAAGGGAAATTTTTGTCTATTATACTCAAAATATGCTCAAAGTTTCTCATGTTGTCCTTTGAATGCAGTAGTGTTGGCAAACAAATTTTGTCAGAGGGAGTCATTTCTCTAACCATTATCTGCTGACTTTACATGTAATTTCCAAGATGAGATCCTCATTCAATGTAGGGTGATGAATAACACAAAATTGGAGCCAGAAGGCATGGACTTTAGTTCTGGGTCTGACACTTTCTAGCAATATAACTTTACACAGATCACTTCAGTTTTCCAAGCCTTATTTCCTTATCTGTAAAGATAACTTTATTGAGACCTCACAGGATTATTTTGAGAATTAATGAGACTGATTACATTGGCTGTGAAAATGCTACAGAAACTGTTAAAGTTATAGTAAAAAAAGTATTTTCTTTTCAAATAATTTTCCTTCTAGGACTACTTCATCCAAAACTCTTAAAACTGTATCATTCCCAAGCCCTTTAAATTTTGATCCAAATGCTCTTTTTCGGTAAACATCCATCATAATACTACATTGTGAGTACAAATGAATTACGAATGCATGGGTTTTGGTTTTTGGTTTTGACTTTTGTTTGCTTGTTTTTGTTGTTGTTTTTGCAAAGAGCAGTTGCCTTTTGGGGATTCTCTCTCTCTCTCCTTTTCCTTGCTAGGGAATTTAGGTGCATCATATAAACCTACAAGATGACATCCATAAACACAGACAAAACGTTTACATAAGATGAAGGGTTGTGTCCTACAGGTAGGCTTCCCAATAAAGCAGATTCCTGGAAGGCCTATCTTGCCATTATATATCTTAACTGATCACTATCAGCATGTCATTTTAATGGCCTCATTACTCTGACCTTCCCCTATCTGGGATTCTGAATTTCAAGAAGAACATTTTTCACAAAGCAGCTTTCACAAAAATAATCAACGTTAGGGGAATACGTGGTTGCTTTTGTTGCAAATCCTGTTTTTTTTTCTTTGTTTTTTTTTGTTACACCCAGTACTCCATGCAGAATATGCCCTCTTTAATACCCATCACCAGGCTAACCCATCACCCCACCACCCTCCCCTCTAGAACCCTCAGTTTGTTTTTCAAAGTCCATCGTCTCTCATGGTTCGTCTCCCTCTCCGATTTCCCCCCCTTCACTCTTCCCCTCCTGCTATCTCCTTTTTTTTTCTTAACATATATTGCATTATTTGTTTCAAAGGACATCTGTGATTCAACAGTCTTGCACAATTCACAGCACTCACGATAGCACATACCCTCCCCAATGTCTATCACCCAGCCACCCCATCCCTCCCACCCCAACCCCACTCCAGGAACCCTCAGTGTGTTTCCTGAGATTAAGAATTCCTCATATCAGTGAGGTCATATGATACATGTCTTTCTCTGATTGACTTATTTCACTCAGCATAATACCCTCCAGTTCCATCCATGTCATTGCAAATGGCAAGATCTCATTCCTTTTGATGGCTGCATAATATTCCATTATATATATATATATATATATATATCACATCTACTTGATCCATTCATCTGTTGATGGACACCTTAGCTCTTTCCACAGTTTGGCTATTGTGGACATTGCTGCTATAAACATTGGGGTGCACATACCCCTTTGGATCCCTACATTTGTATCTTTGGGGTAAATACCCAGTAGTGCAATTGCTGGATCGTATGGTAGCCCTATTTTCAACTGTTTGAGGAACCTCCATACTGTTTTCCAGAGTGGTTGCACCAGCCTGCATTCCCACCAACAGTGCAGGAAGGTTCCCCTTTCTCCACATCCCCGCCAACATCTGTCGTTTCCTGACTTGTTAATTTTAGCCATTCTGACTGGTGTGAGGCGGTATCTCATTGAGGTTTTGATTTGGATTTCCCTGATGCTGAGTGATGTTGAGCACTTTTTCATGTGTCTGTTGGCCATTTGGATGTCTTCTTTGGAAAAATGTCTGTTCATGTATTCTGCCCATTTCTTGATTGGATTATTTGTTCTTTGGGTGTTGAGTTTGATAAATTCTTTATAGATTTTGGATACTAGCCCTTTATCTGATATGTCATTTGCAAATATCTTCTCCCATTCTGTCTGTTGTCTTTTGGTTTTGTTGACTATTTCTTTGCTGTGCAAAAGCTTTTTATCTTGACGAGGTCCCAATAGTTCATTTTTGCCCTTGCTTCCCTTGCGCTTGGTGATGTGTCTAGGAAGAAGTTGTTGTGGCGGAGGTCGAAGAGGTTGCTGCCTGTGTTCTCCTCAAGGATTTGATGGATTTCTGTCTCACATTTAGGTCTTTCAACCATTTTGAGTCTAATTTTGTGTGTGGTGCAAGGAAATGGTCCAGTTTCATTCTTCTGCATGTGGCTGTCCAATTTTCCCAACACCATTTGTTGAAGAGAGTGGCTTTTTGCCATTGGACATTCTTTCCTGCTTTGTCGAAGATTAGTTAACCATGGAGTTAAGGGTCCATTTTTGGGCTCTCTATTCTGTTCCATTGATCTATGTGTCTGTTTTTGTGCCAATACCATACTGTCTTGATGACGACAGCTTTGTAATAGAGCTGGAAGTCCGGAATTGTGATGCCGCCAGCTTTGCTTTTCTTTCTCAACATTCCTCTGGCTATTCGGGGTCCTTTCTGTTTCGATACAAATTTTAGGATTATTTGTTCCATTTCTTTGAAAAAAGTGGATGGTATTTTGATAGGGATTACATTGAGTGTGTAGATTGCTCTAGGTAGCATTGACATCTTCACAATATATGTTCTTCCAATCCATGAGCATGGAACGTTTTTCCATTTCTTTGTGTCTTCCTCAATTTCTTTCAGGAGTGTTTTATAGTTTTCTGAGTACAGATCCTTTGCCTCTTTGGTTAGATATATTCCTAGGTATCTTATGGTTTTGGGTGCAATTGTAAATGGGATTGACTCCTTAATTTCTCTTTCTTCTATCTTGTTGTTGGTGTATAGGAATGCCACTGATTTCTGTGCATTGATTTTATATCCTGCTACTTGACGGAATTCCTGTATGAGTTCTAGCAGTTTTGGGGTGGAGTCTTTTGGGTTTTCCATATACAGTATCATATCATCTACAAACAGTGAGAGTTTGACTTCTTCTTTGCCGATTTGGATGCCTTTTATTTCTTTATGTTGTCTGATTGCTGTGGCTAGAACTTCTAATACTATGTTGAATAGCAGTGGTGATAGTGGACATCTCTACTGCGTTCCTGACCTTAGGGGGAAAGCTCTCAGTTTTTCCCCATTGAGAATGATATTCACTGTACTTTTTCATAGATGGCATTTATGATATTGAGGTATGTACCCTCTATCCCTATACCCTGAAGAGTTTTGATCAAGAAAGGATGCTGTACTTTGTCAAGTGCTTTTTCTGCAACTACTGAGAGGATCGTATGACTCTTGTTCTTTCTTTTGTTAATGTATTGTATCACATTGATTGATTTGTGTATGTTGAACCAAACTTGCAGCCCAGGGATAAATCCCACTTGGTCGTGGTGAATAATCCTTTTAATGTACTGTTGGATCCTATTGGCTTGTATTTTGGTGAGAATTTTTGCATCCATGTTCATCAAGGATATTGGTCTGTCATTCTCCTTTTTGATGGTGTCTTTGTCTGGTTTGGGGATCAAGGTAATGGTGGCCTCATAAAACGAGCTTGGAAGTTTTCCTTCCATTTCTATTTTTTGGAACAGTTTCAGGAGAATAGGTATTAATTCTTCTTGAAATGTTTGGTAGAATTCCCCTGGGAAGCCATCTGGCCCTGGGCTCTTGTTTTTTGGGAGATTTTTAATGACTGCTTCAATTTCCTTAGTGGTTATAGGTCTGTTCAGGTTTTCTATTTCTTCCTGGTTCAGGTTTGGTAATTGATACATCTCTAGGAATGCATTCATTTCTTCCAGGTTATCTAATTTGCTGGCGTAGAGTTGCTCATAATATGTTCTTATAATTGTTTGTATGTCTTTGGTGTTGGTTGTGATCTCTCTTCTTTCATTCATGATTTTGTTGATTTGGGTCATTTCTCTTTTCTTTTTGATAAGTCTGGCCAGGGGTTTATCAATCTTGTTAATTCTTTCAAAGAACCAGCTCCAACTTTCGTTGATCTGTTCTACTGTTCTTTTGTTTTCTATTTCATTGATTTCTGCTCTGATCTTTATTATTTCTCTTCTTCTGCTGGGTTTAGACTTTATTTGCTGTTTTTTCTCTAGCTCCCTTAGGTGTAGGGTTAGGTTGTGTATTTGAGACTTTTCTTGTTTCTTGAGAAAGGCTTGTATTGGTATATGCTTTCCTCTCAGGACTGCCTTTGCTGCATCCCAAAGATTTTGAACAGTTGTGTTTTCATTTTCATTGGTTTCCATGAATTTTTTGAATTCTTCTTTAATTTCCTGGTTGACCCATTCATTCTTTAGTAGGATGCTCTTTAGTCTCCATGTATTTGAGTTCTTTCCGACTTTCCTCTTGTGATTGAGTTCTAGTTTCAAAGCATCGTGTTCTGAAAATATGCAGGGAATGATCCCAATCTTTTGGTAATGGTTGAGACCTGATTTGTGACCTAGGATGTGATCTATTCTGGAGAATGTTCCATGGGCACTAGAGAAGAATGTGTATTCTGTTGCTTTGGGATGGAATGTTCTGAATATGTCTGTGAAGTCCATTTGGTCCAGTGTGTCATTTAAAGTCTTTATTTCCTTGTTGATCTTTTGCTTAGATGATCTGCCCATTTCAGTGAGGTGGGTGTTAAAGTCCCCCACTATTTTTGTATTGTTGTCAATGTGTTTCTTTGCTTTTTTATTAATTGCCTCATATAATTGGCTGCTCCCATGTCAGGGGCATAGATATTTATAATTGTTAGAACTTCTTGGTGGATAGACCCTTTAAGTAGGATATAGTGTCCTTCCTCATCTCTTATTACAGTCTTTGTTTTAAAATCTAGTTTGTCTGATATAAGGATTGCCACCCCAGCTTTCTTTTGGTGTCCATTAGCATGGTAAATGGTTTTCCACCCCCTCACGTTCAATCTGGGGGTGTCTTTGGGTCTAAAATGACTCTCTTGCAGACAGCATATGGATGGGTCTTGTTTTTTAATCCAATCTGATAGCCTGTGTCTTTTGATTGGGGCATTTAGCCCATTTACATTCAGGGTAACTATTGAAAGATACGAATTTAGTGCCATTGTATTGCCTGTAAGGTGACTGTTACTGTATATTGTCTGTGTTCCTTTCTGGTCTATGCTGCTTTTAGGCTCTCTCTTTGCTTAGAAGACCCCTTTCAATATTTCTTTTAGGGCTGGTTTCATGTTTGCAAATTCCTTTAGTTTTATTTGTCCTGGAAACTTTTTATCTCTCCTTCAATTTTCAATGACAGCCTAGCTGGATATAGTATTCTTGGCTGCATATTTTTCTCATTTAGTGCTCTGAAGATATCATGCCAGTCCTTTCTGGCCTGCCAGGTCTCTATGGATAGGTCTGTTGCCAATCTAATGTATCTACCATTGTAGGTTACATAGCTCTTCTCCCGAGCTGCTTTCAGGATTTTCTCTTTGTCTCTGAGACTCGTAAGTTTTACTATTAGATGTCGGGGTGTTGACCTATTTTTATTGATTTTGAGAGGGGTTCTCTGTGCCTCCTGGATTTTGATGCCTGTTTCCTTCCCCCAAATTAGGGAAATTCTCTGCTATAATTTGCTCCAATATACCTTCTGCCCCTCTCTCTTTCTTCTTTTTCTGGGATCCCAATTATTCTAATGTTGTTTCATCTTACGGTATTGCTTATCTCTCGAATTCTGCTTGCATGATCCAGTAGCTGTTTATCTCTCATTTTCTCAGCTTCTTTATTTTCCATCATTTGGTCTTCTATATCACTGATTCTTCTGCCTCATTTATCCTAGCAGTTAGTGCCCCCATTTTTTATTGCACCTCATTAATAGCCTTTTTGATTTCGACTTGGTTAGATTTTAGTTCTTTTATTTCTCCAGAAAGGGTTTCTCGAATAACTTCCATGCTTTTTCAAGCCCAGCTAGTATCTTTAAAATCATGATTCTGAACTGTAGATCTGACATTGTACTAATGTCCATATTTAGTAGGTCCCTGGCAGTCGGTCCTACCTCTTGTTCTTTTTGTTGAGATGATTTTTTTCCATCTTGTCATTTGGTCAGAGGAGAGTAGATGAATGAGAGAACAAAATGCTAACAAGATAACAACACCCCCAGAAAATATACTCTAAACAAATCAGAAAAGACCTGAAGCCACGGGAAAGAAAGGGAAAGAAAGAAAAAAGAAAAAGAAAAAGAAAAAAAAAGAAAAAGGTAAAAACAAACAAAAACAGAACAACCAAAAAAAAAAAAAAAGAATATGATCAAATATGATCAGGCTGGTGCATAGATCAGTGCCATGCACTAGATTTTGGGCATATTTTGGTCTCTTGGAAGAAAGTGCCTCCCAAAATTTTAAAGAAAGAAAAACTTATATATGTACAAAAGTAAGGGTTGATACGATGAAGGGATGGAATATGACTGTAAAGGTGAAAATTATAAAAAATTTATAAAAGGAATTGATAAGAAGTTGTTTGAAAAAAGAAGAGGATTTAAAAAAAAAAGAGAGAGGGAAAAAAAAGGGAGAGAATGTGATCAGGCAGGAGACTAGAACAAAGCCATACACTAGAGATTTAGGGTATATTTTGATCTGTTAGAAGAAATTGTATCTCAAAATTTTAAAAAGAGAACAACAGATATATATATATGCCAAAAATAAGGGTAACTACTATGAAGGGATGTTTTTTAAAAAAGGGATTGATAAGATGTTGGTTGAAAAAGGGAAAAAGAAAAGCTCAAAAAAAAAAAAGACAGTTAAAAAAAATTAACTTTGAAAGACTAAAGAATCATGGTAAAAAAGCCATGAATTCTATGTGCACTATTCCCCTAGTTCTGGAGTTCTGCCATTCTCGTTGATCGGTAAACTTGGTCTTGGCGGGCTGTTCTTGCTGCTCCTCTGGGGGAGGGCCCTGTTGCCGTGGTTTCCAAATGTCTTTGCCGGAGGCAGAATTGCCCAGCCCTTGCCTGGTCTGGGCTAAGCAATCTGCTCGGGTTTGCTCTCAGGAGTTTTTGTTCCCTGCAAGCTTTCCATTCAGCTTTGGAGGATGAGAGTGAAAATGGCGGCCTCCCAATCTCCGCCCCAGAGGAGCCGAAAACTTGGGGCCCCGCTCCTCAGTGCACCCCCAGAGAAAAGCAGTCAGTCACTCCCGTGTCCCCAGTCTCCAGCCACACTCTGTGTTCACCCGGCCTGTGACCGAGCGTTTCTATCTCTGGCACCCGACCCCACGTGGAGTCTCCAAACCCAGCAGATCCCTAGGGTGCGCTCCCGCGCCGCTCCACCCGGGGGAGGAAGGGGAGTCTCCCCGGCTCTGCCGCTTATTGGGTCCCTGCTGGAGGAGCACTGGCCCGACTGTGCCCCGGATCATGGTTTATGGCAAACCCGAGCTGAGAGCCCGTACCTCAGCTCTGTCTCTGTAGCCAGCTTCCCCGCTTCCCCGCTCCGATACCTGGGAGCTCTGCCGCACTCAGGCACTTCCGGTCTTTCTGTGACCCCCGAGGATCCTGAGACCACACTGTCCTGCGAGGGTTCCACCACCCTCCCACCCCACCCCCCACCCCCCGCTTAGCCACTGGAGCAACGACCCTCAGCGGAGCCGACTTCTAGAAGTTCCGATTTTGTGCTCCGTGGTTCTATCACTTGCCAGAAGCAGCCGACAGAGGCCCCCTCCCCCGCCCTCCATCTTCCCGAATATTGCCTCAGATTCACTTCTCTGCACGTCCTACCTTCCAGAAAGTGGTCGCTTTTCTGTTCAGAGAGTTGCTGCTATTCTTTTCTTCAATCTCCTGTTGAGTTCATAGGTGTTCAGAATGGTTTGATCCCTAGCCAGCTGAATTCCTGAGACCAGATGAAATCCAGGTCTCCTACTCCTCCACCATCTTGCTCCGCCCCCGCCAATCCTGTTTTTATAGAGGCATTACATTATTTGGAGAAAATATTTTCAATATTAAGGCCTGATAATTGGACTTCATCAATATTCAATTATTTTTATATTACCTACTTGACATTCAAATCGTTACCATGATTTTGATGATATGGAGATCTCTTAGGAGTAGGTTATCTCCTGAGCATTCCATAAAGAACTATACCTGTGGAGGCTAAGAGGAAGTGAAGAATGCATTTCTCTTTTCCCATTTTAGGCATAAACCCACAAAATTAAACCTGTGAAAGCTCTTAGTAGTTATTCATCTATATCAAACTTCTCAGTACCAAAATGCTTTCAACTGTGTCTCAGATGGGGCTATGTCTTATGCCTTCGACTGCATCTCAGATGGGGCCTTGTCTTGAATATTTCTTGAATACTCCCTGAGATGGAGTGCACATATACATCAACGAGTCTCTTCTTTTTGATGGATGAATCTAATTCCTTCATTTAAATATTGAACATCCTCTCATGCAAGCCTTTGAAGGGGGACAGATTAGATGAGTCAAGGCATTTACTGCCCACAAAGTGTCAAAGGATGACTTGGTACTCATCTCTACTACAAGACTTATCATACTTTACTGCATAATGTCATACTGTACCATCCTTCTGAATGGAATATATATTTCATGAGAGTACAGTCCATGTTTTATTCATTTCCATACCCAGAACTGAATAAATGTTAATTAACAAATGAATAGTAAATGAATGGGAGGCATAATAACACCATGATTTGTTGAGGTAATTATTTATATTGGACTTAAATAAATTACCCTTTGACTTTGACTTGCCTAGTTTTATCTTCTGAAACTACACAGCATAAACATTCCCCATTTTTCCAAAGTCAACCTACTGATCATAGATAGCCTATAATACATGCTATTCTTCTACCAGTTAAATATCCTCTCTCTCTTTATCTGTTCTCTGTACATGATAATTTACTGACCCTTCACCATATTGATTATCCTTCTCTGGATACATTTTACCTTGCCAACATCCTGACTTATCAAGGAATAAAATAGAAATATGGGTGAGTATTAAAATGTTTCCCTCCACACAAAAAGAATGCTTTATTTGCAAACTTAAAAAATGTGTTTTTAGCTGGGAAAGTAGCCTAAAAATGGAAAATAAAAAAGTCTCAATTGCAGGGAAAAAATAGTGATAGAGGTCATAGGTTTTTTCCTGACATTAACATAGGTTATTTACCCTCCACTTTTGACTTGTTGATTTATATATTTTATATCCTTAAACTGTAGTTCCATGCATTTTTCTCCCATTTAGATAAGAGTAGGGTACTTATAATGGCCGAGTTTCTGTCAACATAGTGGTTTGAGATTCTTGGCCTTATACTCCATTAATTTACAGAAACATGTTTTGTCCTCACTGATATTTGGTTTCTAGGGGTTAAAAGAGTTTTGAGGGATTTCAGTGTGAGACTTCAATGAAACAGTATAATTGTTACTTCCATTATTTACAAATACATTCCAAGCTAAGTCTGGTAGAACTACAAAGGTGCAACTGTTGAACCTAATATCATAAATCAAATAAGCATCAGATAAGAACTTTACATTCTCTGATCCCATAGCTGCACCTTTTCCTATACTGAGTGATCCTTTCAGTCTATGAAATACCCCTTTTCCATCAACTTTCTTCTCATCTTGGTTCAAAGGTAATGGATTTCCCTTTTGCATGTGGGTCTCTTCAGGAGATAAATTCTTAAACTTATAGATTGACAAATACTAAAAAGAAAAACTCATAACTTATTTGAGGATTTTTTTTCACTTTACAATGGGATAAGAAAAATGTACTACCTTTATTATATATCTGTAGAAAAAAGAGATTATGCAAGTAGCCAAAGAGTATTTATGTTTTGGAGAAAGGCTGATGATATCGATCAAGTTTGTGGGGTTTTGGTTTTTGTTTTGCAGCCTTGCTGTGGAGTACCATAATATCCTATTCTAGCACTATTGTTAAGGGGAAACCAAGAAGACAGGATGACTAGAGTATTCCCTTCACATTCAGGCATTGTGAGCTGCAGAGGAGTCATTATATTTACAATATTCATTTATGGGTGTATCAAAACACTATTTTATAAATATATCCCATATACTCATTCTATTTTTCTTCCTGTGTGCCACTGTAGGCAATCAATTTCAAAAACAAAACAAAAAAAGATCAACTTTATTCAGGGAAACACAAGTGTTTGATTTTTACAGAAGTAGAAATGTGGCTTAACAGATCCTTTTCTGCCACATTTAAAAATGGGTACGACTTGCAGGGAAATGGGAAATGGAAATATGAAAGGTGATAAATAAACTTGATAATAACCTTCCCAATAGGAAAAACAGATCAATCAAAGCTGTTCAAATGAGGCATTTTAAAAGCAAAAAGGACTGGTACAGAGAATCCCATCCTTTATACATGAAAATAAACCAAGGTACATTAAGAAAATTCAAACTTCACAGGCATACATTTCTTTAGAGAATGAGTCAGTAGATGTGACAGAGACATAACAGAAGATCTGAGGCCTTTTATCTTTCTCCATCATAGGTGATTTTGAACCATCATTAAAAATAAAATTAATTTGCATGAATCTATAACAAAATCCTGACTGATAAAATGCATGTTAAACATTTGTATTACAAAGCATACAAGGTAATATTACTCCTCATTGAGATCCAGCTCTGAGACAGGGAAATCCAACTACCATCTTCCAGTGTTAGCCCCAGTCAAAAATATAAAGTTCATTGACTAATATTTTTTCTTTTTGCATAATGCATCCTTTTAATCCTCTCCACTTATCAATAGTTAAATGGTTAAAGAATGTTAAGAATCAAAGGGTTGGTAGGTTAAGCTATGTTGATCCTACCTCTTCCACTCATTAGGTAAACAATTCAGGGCAAATTTTTCTCTATCTCAATTACCTTACCTGTATCTCCCTAATCCAGTTATAAAGAAAAAAAATGGGAAAGAGTAATTTTATGTATATAAATCACTGAAGGCATCAATAAATAAATGTTAATATTTTATTATTATTTTTATACTGTTTTAGTACCCTATTAGAAGGAAAGCAGGTGATAAGTCTCTGGTAATTAATTGACCTCCCAGCCTCCTCTGTTGCTTCCTATATCCAAGCCAAGTTTGTTCTTCGGACCACCAATAGATTAATTTTCTTTCAAGACATTTTTATTTAAATTATTATCTTCTTCCCAAAACCTTTACTGGTAACCCACTACTTGCCAATTAGAATTGGCAATAAAGGTTCTGCCTGAAACATTTTTGATCATTCCACCTAAGAAAGTCTTATTTGATGCTAGCTAGTGGTAGCATTTAGTAAAGAGGGACTATATCTCTGTAGGAGATATAGGTATCCCTATGAGACTGGGGACCACATCTCTCTTTTTCACAGTTCAAAACCTAGCACAAGATCTGGCAATTCACATGTTTTGAATGAATGAATGAATGAATGAATATTCTGGTAAGGAGATAAATGCCAAACCCTCTTCACAGAAAGAAGTTAATTAAGAATTAAAGTTACAGATTTAAGTAGTGGACATTTGTTATTTTTCACTTCCAGCATGTTTTCCTCTTTCTTTTAATAAAAACACCTTGATTTTCATTTAGGGAATTACCTCTACCATATTGCAAATGATCTTAGAGGCAAGGTCAACAAATGTACCCCTTCCATGATAGGGAATGTGTTGCCTGACAAAGCTGGGTCAATCAGCTATTCCAAAGGACTACTCTGTTTTATTTTTATTTTTGACTATTGGGTGTTCATTTTTTCCTTTACTTCTTTAAAGGCTGCTTACCATGTTACTGATAAATTGTTTTTAGTCTAAGTTAACCAAGTATGTTTCTGTTTCTCACAAACAACCCAGTCAATATACTACCAATTATGACTAATATATATCAGATTTGTTAGGAAAGTAGTCATATGGGTACAACATAAATTAACTATTAGAATATCAATACCAGTGTGGTGAGATGAGATTGTTTGTCTCAGCAATATTGAAAGGAAATGATGAGGTCATGCTTACTGTTAAAAAGTCCTCTGGTTCAACCCAATTTAACATCTTCCTTCATGTCTGGAAATACATGAAGGGTGAAAACCCCGAACACTGAACCATACTATGCTCTGACAGACATAGCAGATGTCTGTCACTGACCTATTAAAACCACTCTTAGTCCTAGCCAAGAGATCCTGAGTTCTTGGCGATTAATTCACAAGCCATGAATCTGTCTGGAAATTAATGAATCAGCTTCTGGCAATGGAGCTTCCTCCGTCTGCAATAACCTTGACATCTCCTTCCATACAGATACCCCAAACACTACTCTGCAAGCTGAAGTGTGTTCTGTAGAGGTCAAAGTAATATATAACTAAATAGTGTCATAGAAAAGGTTATTTAGGGAAAAAAAAGTAATCTTATCAGGGAAATTCCACCATAAAACTGTCTTAAACTATTGGAGCAAAGTTTTTCACTTCAAAGGTAGAGATGAATTGTTTGATAAAAAGTGTATACACATCTCAAAGATATTCAAGATTAAATTACATATTTTCCCAATTCTCATTTTCCTCATTTTTTTAAGAATCCCTTGAATTTGAGCTCGACTAATGTAACATTTGGAAATTCTCCTATTACTTACAGACTTTCCATCTAAAATGAGGCAGCTGGGAAAAAAGCAAGGAATGTATTCCATTTCCATTTCTGAGTTTATTTGCCAAAGATCCATGACCCTTTCCATCAGATTAGCCTGTCTTTGTTCTTTTTGCCTTGATTAGGATGTATTAATTGTGGACAGAAAAAGAAGACTTTACAACTCTCCTTTTATCAGTGCTACAAGAATCCTATGTATAGTACAGAAAGGCTGGCGAATACTATTATTATGTCACCAAAGTTTGTTCAGCAATTGGCCCACTCCTTAATTTTTTTCTATGAAAATTCAACTGATGATATTCTGGCCATTTAGTGGCAGAATACAGGACAAGGCAGGCATTTCAATCATCCAAATGAAACACAAGTAGAAACAAAGTGAAAATGTAATAGATGAATATTGTCCCAATCTTTAAAAAATATAGACAATATTTTTTAAACTTGGATGCTGTAAGTATGAAAACACACTATATTATCAACCATTCACTTAGACCTTTAAGAAAACCAAGATCCTTCCAAAATCCAGAATGTGAAAGCCCTTCAGGCATCTGTTTATGAATTGGCTAAATATGAGATCCAGTGTGTATGATAAAGGTTAGAGGATGGAGGGTGTTGTAAGCCTTCCAGAATCTTCAGATGTATAAATTTTAGTGTTATATAAACCTACAGATATGGTTTATAATCATTCAGCAGTGGAAAATAAAAGTATGCATCAAAATAGTATCCAATTAGAATGTATAAATTTTCATTTGGTTGATATCAAAGGAAGCACAAATGGTCCTTTGAATCCTCTGCCCCCATAGCCTCTTCAGGTAGAAGAAGAAAATGAACTAGAGAACTGGATTAATAATGCATTCCTATCAACAAGTTACATACATCATTGCAGATTCCTATGGAAAGTTCATGTGCCATTTTAACAAGGATGGGAAGAGACTATCACCAAGTACATTTCTATTATAGTTAATTACTAAACAATATGTTCCTGGGAATCAGCAGCTTCTCACACTAACTCAAGTGTATTTTATAAATGGTTACTCTTGTGACCCACAGTTTCATGATACACATTAGTAATAATATGTGGAGAAGGTGTTTGGAGCTCCAATGTACATGTGGATTAAAACTTCTGCGGGGCACCTGGGTGGCTTAGTCGTTAAGTGTCTGCCTTCAGTTCAGGTCATGATCGCAGGGTCCTGGGATCGAGCCCCTCATTGGGCTCCCTGCTCTGCAGGAAGCCTGCTTCTCCCTCTCCCATCCCCCTGCTTGTTCTCCTGCTCTCGCTCTGTCTCTCTCTGTCGAATAAATAAATAAAATCTTTAAAAAAAAAAAAAACTTCTGCTTTACAAACATGCTGACCTCTTAAAGGTGTGGATGGCAGGGCTCCTTTTTCTCTCTCTCATGTCTTTGAAGGTAACAGGGGAATCTAAAGTAGGGATGAGTGCTCTTCCTGTGTTGAACATCCACAAGGGTATTCATGGACAAATCTGAGTGATTCTGGAATCAATTTCAATCCCTTGAATACCTGTACTTCTATTAAATGTAGCACCCTCTTTGATATCAGTGTCCTTGAGAATTAGTAATTAAGTATGCGTAATATTTTCCTTATAGTTATCTTTTTTTTCTTATTTTTTCTTCCTATTACTATTTTCCTTCTATGGGCGAGATAAGCCATTGGTTCCAAAGGGTGACCAGAGATAACACTGCTATGTGTTTGAACAAGCATAAGGATCATCCTAAGGAATTCCCTGTGAAGACTCTCTGTGCTATCTCATCTTCCTAAAGTTAGATCAGATGAGACCCTGGGCAGATTCCTCAATCCAACTGGAGATTTAATTAAGTGATCTTTGGGCAATTTCCCATTCAAAGATTCTATGCCTTTATGAACTTATTCTTAATCATCTTTTATAAAGTCAGTTAACTTCATCTTTCTCTATATTTGCCAGCTAGCAACACTATATATGACCTTGACCAAAACAGGCCTGACTAAGTAATAAAGAGTTCAGTATTGCCAGAACTGGAAATACAATTGACAGTGCATAGCTTATCGAAGCTGAAGGAACAGTGTCATTTCTGTCTGTGAGGGCAGGCACATTAAAACATAAAGGCTAATCCATGGGCTCACAGAGCCCCACTAATCCTTGCAAACCATAAGCTGCTTTGCAAATTTTATCATAAACTTGCAAAGCTTTTTTGCAACTCTCTAAAAATCACAGAATCGCTGAAATGTTTGGTTGGAGGGCCTGGTAAAGTCATTCACTAACAGTGTTCATTAACCTATCTCTATATAGTCAGCTCTCCTTGAAGCATCTCTAACAGAGGAGAAGATTCTTAGCCTCACATTTCTCAGGGCAAAGACAATCCATAGCCTCTTTTGTAGTTCTTTCCTGTTCAAAAACACTGCAAAGCATATAAATTCTTGTTAAATTATACCTCTGTTAAAAACATGTGAACTTCTTAAAAATTAAATAAAGCAAGAGCCCACTGAGTTTGGAAGAAAAATAAATCTCATAAAGAAAACTGATCAAAATAAACACATTAAGCCATATCTGCCATTTTTTTTCTCAACTCTTGTGTCAAACATTTGATAATGCTCTGATATGATAGAATTTTAACTATATAACATAAAAAGCTTTTTGCTATTTGGTCCCTGACTATCCTTCCAGCCTTACTTCCGACTACTCGACTATGCTTTCAATTATTACATTTCAAACCAACCAGTACCAGTTGTACTGATGGTACTTGAAGTTAACAACTTTTATTCCCCAATCTGTAAAACTATCATTGCTCCTTAAGATACATTTTACCCCTTGTGAGGCTTCCCTGACCTCACTTCAATTCTCTGCCTAAATCATCTCCAAGCACAGTCCTTTTTACATACATCTGGAATAGAACACATCAGAAATACATGATTAATTAATCATATTTGTCCTATGTTATGTCTACTCTCCTTTAACTTAGGAATCAGATCTTACTTTCTTTTGTATTATTGTCTGGCAAATCATTTGTCCTCAATGATATTGGCTAAATTCAATGTGAGTTGTGTACATTTTAGTTATGGAGATAAAAAGTATTTAGTTTGATATGTTATAAATATTCTTCCAAAAGTTTTCAGTGTCATTCAAGTTTCTCTAAAGTATTTAGAATCAGTGCTGATGTCATAAGAAACTTTTAAGAAGGAGAGAACAGAGCACTAGTGAAGAAATTTTTAGTTTTCTCCTCCTCTTTTATAGACAGACAGAAAAACAGATGGGTAGGTAGACAGAAAAGAGCAATTAACATTAAGTGATTAAAAGTATTCCACAGTTAAAATTACAATAATTAACTTTGACATGACATGTAATATCTAGAGAAAACTTTTTTACTATACATGTTGTATTAATTATTAATATAAAAGATTTTAGAAGGAGAAATTAATTACTTTTTTTAAAATCCTGGGTATATTTTTATCTTGTGCAATAGTCACAATGTTTAAGAATTGGAAGTTGTGCAACTGAATGTCTCATGCAGGATCAATTTAAAAATGTCATTCACATTGTGATCTTCTTTTTGGCTGACTAGGACTCCAGAGCCCAATATTCTTTGATATATAGATATAGATATAGATAAGAATGACTTCTTTAAAGGTCTGGAGGTTAAAATGATCAAAGAACTTCAACTTCTACACTGAATACACAAATATTTGATATTATACATTTTTAGACTTTTATGGGGTTTTTTTTACTATTACTTTTATTTATTTTTTTAAATTTTTTATTGTTATGTTAATCACCATACATCATTAGTTTTTGATGTAGTGTTCCATGATTCATTGTTTGTGCATAACACCCAGTGCTCCACGCAGAAAGTGCCCTCTTTAACACCCATCACCAGGCTAACCCATCCCCCCAACCCCCTCCCCTCTAGAAACCTCAGTTTGTTTTTCAGAGTCCATCGTCTCTCATGGTTCATCTCCCCCTCCAACTTACTCCCCTTCATTCTTCCCCTCCTGCTATCTTCTTCTTCTTTTTTTCTTCTTAACATATGTTGCATTATTTGTTTCAGAAGTACTGATCTGTGATTCAACAGTCTTGCACAATTCACAGCGCTCACCATAGCACATACCCTCCCCAATGTCTGTCACCCAGCCACCCCATTTCTCCCACCCCCCACCACTCCAGCAACCCTCAGTTTGTTTCCCGAGGTTAAAAATTCCTCATATCAGCGAGGTCATATGATACATGTCTTTCTCTGATTGACTTATTTCACTCAGCATAACACCCTCCACTTCCATCCATGTCGTTGCAAATGGCAAGATCTCATTCCTTTTGATGGCTGCATAATATTCCATTGTGTATATATACCACTTCTTCTTTATCCATTCATCTATTGATGGACATCTTGGCTCTTTCCACAGTTTGGCTATTGTGGACATTGCTGCTATAAACATTGGGGTGCACGTACCCCTTCGGATCCCTACATTTGTATCTTTGGGGTAAATACCCAGTACTGCAATTGCTGGATCTTATGGTAGCTCTATTTTCAACTGTTTGAGGAACCCCCATACTGTTTTCCAGAGTGGTTTCACCAGATTGCATTCCCACCAACAGTGTAGGAGGGTTCCCCTTTCTCTTTTGTGGGGTTTTTTTAACCAAAGTGCATTGATCTTCTCATATGATTTATATAAGTCGGCAAGTAATCTAGGCAAAAAGAGTGACTATATATCTCAGAACACTGAAGCTTAAAGAGATGTTATGTAACTTATTCATAGATCACCCTGGTAGAACTCTGCTTTGAAAAAATTCTTCTAACTCTGTGCTTCCTGAATATACTGCCAGACATCATAGCTGTCACCACCACTAGGGTGCAAAGTTTGGGTTTGATTTCAGCACTAAAGAAAGAAGTCTGGACTCCTGGTTTCAGATCTGACATTTAAAGAGTTTGGAAGTCGTTTCTCCTACCATAACAATGAGAAAAAGCTAAATGTACTAAAAATCAATTATATTGACCCTTGAAGAATGGGGAAAGGGAAGGGAGTTAGGGGCACCAACCACTCTGTGCAGTCAAAAATCTGCATATGTTTTTTGATTCCCTAAAAACTTAATTACTAATAGCCTACTGTTGAATGGAAGCCTTACTAATAACATAAACAGTCAATTAACACATATTATGTACTATATTTGCATAATAAAGTAAGCTAGAGAAAAGAGAATGTTAATCAAGATCATACGGAAGAGAAAATACATTTATAGTACAGTGCTGTATTTATCGAAAAAAGATCTGCATGTAAGTAGACCCACACAGTCCAAACCCATGTTTTAAAATCAACTGCATCTTCTTGGTCATCTCAGAGAACTGAGGTCAAGGGCATCAACTCAAAATCTGGAGAGACAGGCACATAGAAAGATAGAGCCAAGATCTGCTTACCTGGAGCGAAAGCCACTGAAGCCACAGACTGGGAGGAATATTTAAATGATAATGTTGATAAATTGCTGGAGGCTTAGTGTGGATTAACTTGAGTGTGAGAAACTTTTGGGAGCCACAATCTTAGTGAAGCACCCATAATTTCAAGTTTCTCAAAATGAAGAACCAAGAAAAATTCCAAAATGAAGAACCAAGAAAAATTCCAAGGGAAAGTAACCAATTTGAAATACACACAAAGTGTTCTCCATACCAAAATCCTAGTCTCCAATGATACGTATTAATCCAACTATATCAGTAATTACTTTAATTGTGAATGGCTACATATACCAATTAAAAGAGATTATCAGAATAGATTTAAAAAAGAAGAAACTATATGTTGTCTAAGGAAATCTACCTTAAACATAAAAACTCAGGTGAAAAATAAAGGGATAAAGAAAAATATATCATGCAAATGTTGATCAAAAGAAAACTGGAAGAGCTATATTTATTTCTAATAAAGATGACTTCTAAAGCAAGAAAAATTATCAGGGATATAAAGGAGTGCTGAGTAAAACTAAGGTGTCAATTCTCAAAGAAGACAAAGCAACTCTTGACACATAGGTACCTAACAATAGAGTATCAGAATATATGAGACAAAAACTAATGTGCAATGAGAAAATACTTGAATTCCAAGAGAAATAGACATATCCACTATTATGGTAGGAGACTTCAACATACCTCTATCAGTAACTGATAGATCTATCAGGCAGAAAATCAGCACGGGTATAGTGAAACCAAATAATATTATGTCAACCTGATCTAATTAGCATTCATAGAGATAAAAGTCTCAGCAATCCCTATGGAAGTATGAGTTTGGAGCACCTCTTACTCCCCTCACCTTGCCGGTGTGTGTGTGTGTGTGTGTGTGTGTGTGTGTGTGTGTGTGTGTGTGTGGTCCTACACTTTGTACAATACTAAAACAAAGTATGGCTTAAGTCAATATTTATTGAATCTAAATCAGTAAAATATTCTGATGACTCATCTCTATTTCTTGTTGAAAAGTTACTCTTTTTACTTTATACATTACTACAGAAGTGATCCTGAGGTTTGGCGTGTTTGTGGTGCCATGCCACTTAATGGCAGGACTTCTTGCTTACTGTATGTTTGGAATTTAAAAACCTTCATTCAAAGGGCTTTGTTACCCCACTTATACTATAGGAAGCCCCCTCAGCTGCTTAGACCTGATGAATAGGCCGAGCACACTGAGTGCTCAGCTCAGCTGCTCTCTGGTTTAAGATTGGTCTCTCCATTTTCCTACCATGAGTCTCTCAATGGCCCATTAAATGTGTCCAGTTCCAAGTTCTCTCTTGCCCTTACCCTTTTAAGCCTTCCAGACTTCATTCTTTCATTCAAAATACTTACTGAGTATTTTACCACTATTAAAATTTGTTTAATTAAAAATCTTACTGACTTCCACGAAGTGCAGAAATTTGTGGTCTGTTAACTAGGGACCACACTGGTCCACACTGGATTGACAACTATTTCCAGACCACTGGAAATCAGGACTGATCAGTCACTCCTAAGTTTTCAGTATCTTCATAGCATGCATTCCCTTTGAAAGTACATAGCAAGTTTCTCATTCTTGTGCCATTTCTAACAGCATGAGGAAATCTAGGCAGTGAAATTTTTAGTTCAATATCAACCATTCAGGACATTGTCAAATTTTATTAGAACTATAGGGAACAGCACTTAAAATCCAGGCTATGAAGGGGAATTTGGGATATATTATTTACTTATGACCTATAATTTACTTTCTTGTTAGTACCAAAGACACAGGATGAATAAACTGAATCCATCTCCTGGTCTGAAAAGGAGAACACTTTTCCCTTTATTTTATCTTTCCTTAACCAGCACATAAAGCATTTTTATGGACTTTTGAATAAGACAAACTTGGAATCTTAAGTTTTAATCCTCTCTAAACCTCAATTTTCTCATCATAATAGAATTACTGATATTACAGGGTTCTTGTGAGAAGTAAGCAAAATGAGTATAAAATACTTATCTCAGTGCCTAGCACAGAGTAAGCTCTCAACAGATATTCACTGTCTCATCGTTTTCCACTCAGGAACCCAAGGCCAATGGCTAGAACCCATGTGTTACATAAACTCTGGCTGTAAATTAGATTGTCATCTACTATCCACCGGCATATCTGGCTCAGTAAAATCTCCTTCTGTTATATTTGCATTGTCAGTCTGCATCTCCCTGTCCTTCAGCTTCACTCTTCTGGTCCTTTGACTTTTCTGTGATGCGAATTCCACCTCCATGGTAGCCAAGATGCCCCTGTTATCCCAAGAGGAGCATCTGCCCAACACTGGATCTTGTGTCTCTCTCTTTTCAGGTTCAAGACCAGCCCAGATCACTTGGTAAGTCACGTGGCCACCGAGGTTTGCTTCTCCTCATGGAGGATTTAACACCATCCAAATGTGAATAAGCATTCCCCCAAAATTTGATCTTACTTGGTATCCAAGTCTTAAGATTTTTCTTTTGCAAATGAGACTAAAACATGGCATAATACTTAATCAGGAAGAAAAAGAGAAAGAAAGAAAGAAACAGTTCTTCCCTTGGGAGCAAGGATTACGTTAGGCTTCCATACAACTATGAGGAACTCTGGAAAAAGAAAATCCTTATTAAAATTGCCAGACCTGAATTTAACCATGACTCCTAATGGCGTTGTTTTCTATGATGTAGAGCCTTTTAAACATGAAGCTGTGTATTTCAAAATTTGGTGTGCATAAAATAACAACAAGAACAAAATCACCTGTGTTTGTTTAAATGTATTCAACAAAAAGTTATTTATTGACAGTGTGTATCAGGCATAGAGCAGGTACAGTTCGTTTTTTTTAACATTTTATTTATTTATTTGACATAGAGAGAGGGAGATAGTGAGAGAGAGAGAGCACAAGGTGGGGAGCGGCAGGCAGGCAGAGGGAGAGGGAGAAGCAGGCTCTCTGCTGAGCAAGGAGCCCGATGAGGACTCGATCCCAGGACCCTGGGATCATGACCTGAGCTGAAGGCAGCCGCTTAACCGACTGAGCTACCCAGGCGCCCCAAGAAGGTACAGTTCTTAACAAGTACACCCTAACTTATCAGACCACATAACCGCTAGCATGTTTAAGTATCTTTTTATTTGATTTCTATGCTATGCAAGACTATGCTATATGCTTTAGGAAATTTAAGAAAAAAAATAAGTGTCTATTCTCACAAGCCAGGCACACCTAGATTCAACCCTCAGCTCTACCACTTGCTGTGTTACTTTTGATTTTCCTATTGGGGTTTGCTCTAAAGTCCATATGACATCTTTTGTTTTTACTGTAGATATCTCTTGTGTTACTGGGGGAGCTTATACTATAGCCTGAACCTGCTACAGGGCCCTTTCCTACTCTGGACCCCTCTCAAAACTGACAGCCTTCCATGTCACCAGGTAAATGGGCCAAAATAGCAGTCCTAAGTATGAGATATCTTATCTCCAGAATCCAAAGAGGCCTATAAAAGATCGTGCTTCCTTCCTAGTGGTAAAATTTGCAAGATATATTAATTTGTCCTGTACTTATTATTTATGTGTTGTCTAATTATGCCTTCCACATCAGGACTTCACAAACTTGGCCATAGGCCAAATCCAGCCTGCTCCCTCTTTTTCGTGAGCAAAGTCTCATTTTTACACAGCCATGCCCATTCATTTATAAATTATCTATGGTTGTTTTCATGCTACAATGGCAAAATCCAGTTGCGATAGAGTCTGGCCTGCAAAGCTTTAAATACTTACTATTTGACGCTTTGCAGAAGTTTGCCAATAGCTGCCCTAAGCCTCTGGACACTTAATAACTTCTCTAGTCTGGCAGAAATCTCAATCTCTACAGGGTTTATGTACCACCATTTGTTATTCATGCACTTTACCAAACTTCTAACATACTTGTCAAATTTGGCTTACCTACTCTGATAAAATAAATTTATAGGCTATCAAGGACACCTTCTGACTTTCAACTTCATCTTCAATTAATGACTAATGACACGTAGCCTCCCACTGTCTTTCTCCAAAGTATAAAAAACTAGCAATGGTCATCCAAGTCCATGGTCCTTTACTAATTACGTTCCCTGTGCTGCTCAATCCCCTGCCGTGTTGAACCAGGAAAGCATTGTCATTCATTGCTATCCCTTCCCAGTTCTTCATCAGAGGAACTTTGAACAATCATACTGCTGCAGCATGCCAAGGCTATCAGTCCTCCACCACCACTAGGTAGGGATGCAACTCCCAAATTCCACTTCAGTGTCTGCCTCCTGGTACCAAATGTTTTGTGTTGGATTCCTTAGAAAAGGAGACAGTTTTACATATAAGAGTTCTTTTTAGAGGTGTGCACTAAAGATCAACTCCCAGAGGTGAGGAAGCAAGGTTGGGCAGAGGCAGGAGTTGAACTGAGATGCTGTGGCCACACAGGCCTCAGCTGATCCCATGAGGGGCTCAGGAGCTGGAAGGGCCCTTCAGAAATGTCCCAGATCAAGACTAGAGGGCTAATTCTTTGTACCTCCACATCAACCAGTTTGGGACATGGTCTCTCTCGAGGGGTGGAGTGTAGTTTGGGGTGAGGCAGCTCTCTTCAGTCCAGAGTAATTCTTGGAGAAGCTTGCACTTGTGAAGGGTTAGCAGTCAACAGTTTCAGCAGCTGGTGGCATGAAAGCCTTGTCCTGATGGGTGCACCTGGGCAGCACAACAAACTGTCCGTTACAAGGAGATAATGAGGGAAAAATCCTAGAAGTGTAGTGTAATTCCAGTTATTAGATTGTTGGCAGGCCAGGCCAATAACAACACAAACTCATGGTTAATGCCCTTGCATTGGGTTCCTTGGGAATGAAGACAGTTTTGTATGCAGGGCCACATAACATATTGCTGACAGGAAACTCTGGAAAACAGTTTGATACTGTCTTTAAATAACTAAACTTGCACTTATAGCCCAGCAATTGAGCTCTTGATCATTTATTCCCAAGAAATGAACATTCACGTTTACACAAAAACCTGTACAAAAATATGCAAATAGTTGTATTTATTATAGCCAAAAAAATAAAAAACCCAGATGTCCTTCAGAGGATGTATGTTTAAACAAGCTGTGGTACATCCATGCTATGAAATACTACTCAGCAATAAAGGAACAAATTATTTTTACACCCACCAACTTGAGTAGATCCTCATGCTGAATGAAAATAGCCATCTCAAAAGAGTACATTCTGTATGGTTCCATTCATATAGTATCCTTGTAACGACAAAGAGAGCAGATTAATAGTGACCACAGTTTGGGAAGGGAAGAAAGGATTTGGTGGTAGCTGTAAAAAAAGTAGTGTGAGGCACCCTTGTGATGGAACTGTTCTCTGTCTTGACTGTGGTAACACACACAAACACACAAACGCATGCATGCAAAGCTGGTGATATCTGAAAAAGATGAATGGATTGTATCGATGCTAATTTTCTGGTTTTGCATTGTACCATGTTATACAAGACATTACTACCGGGAGAAATGAAGTGAAGAGTGTATGGGATTTCCCCAGATTACTTCTTACAACTGTATGTGTATCTACAATTATCTCAAAATAGATATTTTATAAAAAGACCTTTTTGTGATATTATCTTAATATCCTAGGAAATACTCAAATAGAAATTTTAAGAAAATCATAGCTTGGAAGCATCTTGCAGGTGTTTTTGTTGATGTTGGTAATGTTGTTGGCTCATGTGAACTTCAGTGCCATTGGGTCAGGCATGAACTCACCAGATCTGGTCTAGGGTTACCTATAGACATGGGATTTACATATTATCTGGTTAGAGTAGTGAGGAGTAAGAAGATGTAAAATTTTTCTTCATGTAGGGGCTGAACAGAAGCATTGGGCCAGCAGGAAGGACTAGAGTCGTGCATCCTATGTTGGTTTATTTATTTGTCTTTCTAGTATTTTTCTCAAAGTAAGGCAAAGCCATTCTATAATTCATGTGTCTGGGTTTACATTTAACTCTCAAGTTATAAATGTGACTTTGCAAACATAGATACTGCTATAGAATTTTCAAGAGGAAGGCAGATGATTTCAGTCAAAACTTGATTGAATGTGAATATCAGAAGGAGCTAATGATATTTTGTTTTTCTTGCAAAAGAAAAAGGATCTTGCAAAAAAAATTGTTGATCTTCATGAGAAAGGGGATGAGATCTTTTTTGGAAATTCTCAAGATTCAGAATTACACTCCCAGGAGCAAATGACAAAGAGGAGTACTTCAGCTCTGAATAAGGAAAAACATTATTGTCCAATAATAGAATAAGCTGCCTCAGAATATAGTGGGTTTTCTCATCCCCAGATGAATTCCAGCAGGAAATGGATGGCTATTAAAGAAGTGAAGTGAATGTTATATTTAATAACCATGTAAATTGCCTTTAAGACTTGGGAGTCTATAAAGAGTAAGACACTCTTGTTTCTAATTTAGTATTTTGAATAATTGAAGGAATTATTCTTTTCCTTGAAACAAAAATGATTTTCAATGAAAATTTACTTAATTTTCTTAAAATAGCCAGAAATAGGTTTGGCACAAATTTTAGTTGGTAGCATTACCCCTGATATCTAAGAAAAGAGATAGCCACCTTGGATTTGATGCAAGTTTTTTTCTTCCTCAATGAAGTAAAACAATCTGTTGCCACAGCTTTTCTGTGTGCTAGATGACTTTTTCCCCCTAAAATAAGAATGAAAAGAATAATTTGTATTTAATAATCACTTGGATTTAGAATACTAACTACATTTATTTTCCTATTTTCCACTCTTTTTCTTCAAAGTTTAATAAGAACACCTCTATTTTATACATCAGTGTATAATCTCGCCATTGTGCTTATTTTTTAAGATTTTATTTATTTATTTGACAGAGAAAGAGATAGTGAGAGCAGGAACACAAACAGGGGGAGTGGGAGAGGGAGAAGCAGGCTTCCCGCTGAGCGGGGAGCCCGACGCAGGGCTCGATCCCAGGACCCTGGGATCATGACCTGAGCCGAAGGCAGACACTTAACGACTGAGCCACCCAGGCGCCCACCATTGTGCTTTAAATTGTCATTTTTTCCCATCTGTCTTGTCTTTAAGAAAAAAGACTCTTTACCATGTAATATTCTAGAGTAAGTGACTCATTTTGTTTTGTTTTGTTTTTTGTTTTTTTAAAGATTTTACTTATTTATTTGACAGAAAGAGAGCACAAGCAGGGGGAGTGGCAGGCAGAGGGAGAGGGAGAAGCAGGCTCCCCACCGAGAGCCCGATGCAGGACTCTGTCCCAAGGATCTCTGCTACTCTAACAAGCACATTTCCAGATGTTGATTTTTATAGTAAATGATTCAAGAGCAAAGATATTTTAGAGTAATGAAGTCATTATCAAAGTATGGTCCCATGCACATTTGCATCAGAATCACATAGGATGCCTATTAAAATTTAATTTTTGGATATCCTACTTAGACCTAACAAATCAGAATGCCACAATGAGGGGCTTGATATGGCAAAAATAACAATAACAATAATAATAATAAACTACATTTCAGATGAGTTCCCTAGCTAATTCTTTTGCTTCACACCCTCCCCCTAGTAGAAGCGTCCAGCTGTCCTCTCCAGGTCTATCAGAATCTCTGGGAGCTGTCCCACCATAAAGACAAGAACAAGAACTAGAACCTGAACTGGCGTAAGGTCTCAGTTCTCAGTTCTTCATTAGAAAGAGAATCTAATTCGTGAACTCAATGACTTAGCGGGTCCCTCTTAACAAGAGTCTGGATATAGGAATTATATAGTGAGAATCACTTGGGTAATTACAGGAAAGAATTGGTAATGTTAGTTGCTAGTGTTCAAAAAGATTTTATCTTCAAGAATAGAGCACACTTATCAAATTGAAAACGTAAAAACTCCTCCCAGAAGCAATACATTTTCACTCATACATATTGAGTTTGACTCAACATATTGACTCAGCAATATGTTGCCCTTTCCTTTTGCCTGATTATTTCTGAGGAAAGTCGGTGTGTGTGTGTGTGTATGTGTGTGTTTTGGGTGGGCAGTGGTTAGTAAAACATCATCCAGCTCTTTAGGTTCGAGGCAGGGACCAGCTCTCCAAATTACTATGAGATTCATAGGTCTAGGACCTGACATAAGTTAGACTGAGAGGAAGGAGAAGGTTTAATGGAAATTGAAGGTAAATCCCATTGCACCTATACTGGGCTTTTTCATACAGGGATGATTCCCAGCCACATCATTATGATGACTTTCTAGACAGTGAACTTGGCACCTTGGGATTCTCTTGTGGGGAGAGGGAGGAGGCAAGTAGAGACAGTACATCATATTTTTATTCCATTGACAGGAGACCAATCAGTTAAAAAAAATCAGTAAGGTATATAAAAAGTAATTATAGTTAAATCTATTTAATTCTGACTTCAAATAAAATAATAAAATAATTATTCTAAATATATTTGGTTTAATTTGATGTTAGCTGGGGAGAAAACATTTAAACTTAATCTTTGCCATAAAACACTGGGTCATCACAATTTTGTCTGTATGTTTGAGAAAGACCTCATGGGTGAGTGTGTCTCTGATAGTTGGATCCCCCACAGTTCAGATCTTTGCTAATCAATGTGTGGTGCTTAGATGCAGCATCAACAACTCCTGGGAGCTTGTTAGAAATGCGGAATCTCAGGCCACCCCCCCACCGCCAACTTGCTGAATCAGAGTCTTCATTTTAATAAAACCTCCAGATGATTCAAATGGTCATTAATGTTTTAAAAGCACTGATTTAGGCCATAAAATAAAAGACCTCTCTTTAACTGGCTTGATAAACTACTTTAAAATTAAGATTTTATTTGGCTAGGGCCCTACACAAAGGAACAAGATGGAATTATTTTAAAGCAGGAAGAGGTTTTTGAAGGCATTTTGTCCAATCCTCCTTCTTCGTATATTAGGAATCTAAGGATTGAAAAGATGGAATGACAAGCACAATATCACAGTTATTTAATTACAGAGAGAAAATGCAAGCTCAGATAGCTTTGCTTTCAAGTCAAATGTAGGAGAGCAAGATTCGTGAAAAGAGTAAATGAACTCTAAATTATTTTTACAGCTATTTCATACCAGAAAGAGAAGTCTGACGTCTGACCCTAACTTTTGCCTCACAAAAATGTATACATTTGTTTTCTCAGTTTGTAAATAAGTAGGGCATCTGTACCCATAGGAATTTGAAATTACATTTCTTTTTCCTCTAGGACCTCTCTTTCTCTAGTTCTGCTTATTTTCACCACTTGTCTTTTACTACCAGTCATTTTAAAGCCCATTTTGTTCATCTCATGACAGATGAATTCACTGAACTCATACCTTATTGTGGAGACAATGGGTTGCCAGGGATCAAGAGAGGAAGGCCCTTTCCAAGGTAGGAGAACACAGAGTGTGGACATGGATTTTCCCTTTACAATGGTGGGCAGCTTAGAGTTTAATCTTACATTGTCAGAGGCACACTGGGTCAGCCTAGAACCCTGACTGCAGTGAAAGCTGCACTTCAGTAGAGGTTGGATCTCCAACACTAACTAGTCACAGTTAGTGTGCTGCAGGAGCACTGCATGTCACACACGCTGTTTTAAAGGCTAATCTTCACAATATGATGATCAAGCCATACACGTAGCAGAAATTTTGAGATGAAAAAAGAGTTGCAGAGGAGTAGCAACTGAGGAATTTAAGGCAATATTTTAAAAATGTATTTAATATTTATCAAAATAAAAATAGACAAAATAGAAATAATTATTAAAATGTATTATGCTGGAATTTTAAATTCTCTTGAGTCAGGTATTGACGAAGATGGTTAAGACACCATGATATCTGAATGAGTTATGCCTAGAATCCTCTGGAGTTTTACCACTGGTCAACGGAACCACCTTGCTTCCTAGGCGATTAGGTACAGAGGGGATATAGAATTAGGGAGGGGGAGGGGGAGAGGGAAGAGGAGACCTTTTCTGAATTGAAATATTCGGGCTTATACCCCCGGCTTAGGCATCAGACTTCTCTTTCCTTTTCTCTCTAACCCCACTTCCAGTCCCAAGGCTTTCCATAGCATCTTCAGGGTGAAAACTCCCCAGTGTACATCCTAGTTTAGACCTTACTCTTGAGTTCCGTGCTCTCATGCCCTGCTCTACATCTTCACTTGGTTAATGGGTGTCTCAAACTTAATAAGTCCAATGGACTTTTGATCGTCTCCCCACCTATGCTCCCTGCATCTCCAGAAGTGGTCCCCATTCTTAGTAAAGGCATCCTCAGCCTGTCATTTGCTTAGGCCAGAAACACTGGAGGTTGTCTTTGGTGTCCCACTTTCTCTCAAATCCCATATCCTCTCTCACCAACTGAGATAGTCATAATCCTATAAGCCTATTTAGCCTCCCAGGCCAGCTACCATCATCTCTTAACCTCACGGTGAGAAAGAGGATGACAGAAAGAAAGAAGATGTCATAAGAGAGTGGGGCGTGGGGGGAGAAAAGGAGAAGGAATGAAAGCCAGACATATAACTTGATTTTTAAATTTAGATATATGTATGCAAACAGGCAGCTAAATTATATTTTTTCCTGATGTCCTAAGATTCAATTTGTTTAACTGCTGTGTCATATTCTGTGCATTTTTAAAAAGGATTTCTGAATACTATGTTCTTCTTTCCCACCACACCAACAAATACCCAGAATAAAAGATGTGTGTAGTTGCTGCAAAGGTATATATGGGGCTCAGTACCATATAACACATTTGTTAGTGATTCTAGCTACTGCAAATAAATAGGAGTGAAAATTCCGGGGCAATCTGAATGGGCAGCATGCATCCGACACAGCACAAACTATTTTTTTCAGATGGGGATACAGGAGCTCCAAGCGTGCCAGTCCCCTAGTGTGTCCTTGGGGTCCTAAACTGGCGTAAATTCCTTTTCCATCCTACTGCGGTTTTAATACTCTCTCTCTCTCTCTCTCTTTCTCTCCCTCCTCATTTCCTGGCCCTGGGAAGCCTCCAGCTGAAGAGGGGCAGCTGCTCAATGAATGTCTGCGGCTAGAGCACAGAATGCAGAGTAACGTCCGTGACGCAGCATCTGTCTCAGATCTACCAGGAAGAAGGGAATAGACAAGTTTTTCATAGACACTATCTTGTTACTTTTCTTCTCTTTTCGTTGTTTATCCATAGACTCTTTTTTATTCCCCAGAATATAGAGGAATCTTTTTTTTTCTCCAGAATGTAGATGACAATGTAATTTTCAGAAGGAAGCCTCAGAACATAAATGAAAATACATGAGTACAGAGGATTTCTGCCTCTAGGAATGTGGGGCAAAAAAAAAAAAAAAAAAAAAGGCCAGAAATGTTCCATAAACAATCTAGATATGTGCTGTAAAATAGAGCCAACAACCTTTTATATGTGTAGCTGGGTTTGCCATAAAGAGAAATCGCACATGCTGGGCCGTGCGGGGACATCTAATAGCCAAGCAGTCCGCTAATGAGCGAAGCTGCACTGCTGCGGGAGACTGTGGTGGGAGAGCACCAGGCCTTGTGCTCCCATGGCCATGTGTGGGGAGCAGAGGGGGCTGCCAGCCCCACACAAAATGAAGAATTGGAACTGAGATCCTTGCCTAATGTCCAGATTCATACCTGGCTGAACGATTGTGGAGTGGTAATCTAGGAAAAGTTCCCTGTCTGTAACTGGGTTTGGAGTGAGGAAAATATCTCTTAAGATTTTGTAACCAGAGTCTTGTGCTTCATATGTATTTAACACACATACATACACACACACACACACACACACACACACACACACACACACGGTAAATTCAGGCAAATGATTACCTCAACAGCAAAAATAAAGAGAAAGACAAGGAGGTAAGAAAGTTAGTTGGATCCGCACTTGGTAAAGAGCATCTCAGGCAGAAGGAAGCCATAGGCCAAGGCTCTGTGGTAGGAAGAAGCTGGTTATATTTGGGAATCAAATGAGATCTGGTGAAGAGGGAAGTGAGGAAGCAAGAGAGAGATTAGACTCCAAGGAACTGGACGTGGACAAAGAGTGAGACCAGACATACAAACTGCTGTCAATAGCAGAGTTGCGCAGATGGCCGTTGCTATTTACTAAAAGCTTTTTCTTTTCTTTTTTTTTTAAAGATTTTATTTATTTATTTGACAAAGAGAGAGAGAGACAGCGAGAGAGGGAACACAAGCACGGGGAGTGGGAGAAGCAGGCTTCCCGCTGAGCAGGGAGCCCGATGCGGGGCTCGATCCCAGAGCCCCGACCTGAGCCAAAGGCAGACGCTTAACGACTAAGACACTGAGGCACCCCTATTTACTAAAAGCTTTTTAATGAGTTACTGCATTTTGCAAAGTGAAAGATCATCTTCTACTATTTTATACACATCTAAGGAAAAGGACTACATTCATATCAGTGTCACTGTTTGAACTCAATCACTAAGTCTTTGAGTTAGGACTAACACTATGTATAGTTGCTGGAGAATTTTCTGTACTTAACCTTGCCTTGAATAGATTGGGTACTGTGGTAGGTAGAGTGCCTTCCCTAAATACATCAAAATCTTAATCTCCAAAACCTGTGAATACATTCACCTATAGGGCAAAAGAGAATTTGCTGATGTAACTAACTATCTTGAGATGGGTTATCCAGGTGGGTCCAGTGTAATCACAAAGGTCTTTATAAGAGGGAGGCAAGAGAATCAGAGTCAGAGAAGGAGATGTGACTATGGAAATAGAAGTTAGAGTGATGCTGCCACAAATCAAAGAATGTGTATAGATTCTGGAAGCTAAAAAAGGCAAGGAACATAGAGCCAGGCTGCCCAATGCAGTGGTCATTGGTAACATGTGGCTTTGAGCACTTGAAATGTGACAGTCCTGATTGGGATAGGCTAAATGGGTAAAATACATGGTGGATTTAGAAAACTTAAAAGCAGAATGTAGGGGCTTCTGGGTAGCTCAGTTGGTTAAGTGTCTGCCTTTGGCTCAGGTCATGATCTCAGGGTCCTGGGATTGAGCCCCACATCGGGCTCCCTGCTCAAGTGTAGAGCCTGCTTCTCCCTCTCCCTCTAGAACACCCCCCTCCCCCAGGGGATGCCCTCTCTCTCTCAAATAAATAAAATCTTTAAAAATAAATAAATAAATAAATGCAGAATGTAAATTATCACATTAATCAATTTTATATTAATTATATGTTGAAAGGGTAACATTTTGGATATATTGATAAATAAAATATGTTGTTAAAATGGGTTTCTCTACTTTTTTACTTTTTAAACGTGGCTGACTGATAAAACACTTAAATAACATATGTGGCTACCATTTTTCTGTTAGTACTGATAATAGACCTTTCGATACTAGCAACACAAGTTAGATATTTCCAAATATTTAGAAATTCTAGAAAATCAGAGCCAAACTCAAAATTAGATATTGTAGATACTTAACAGATGTGGTTAAACAAATGGGCTCATATATCTTAGATAAATATGTGCTAGTGCAGGGTGCACGTGTTTTTCACATATATTGAAATCACTGCAGTAATCTTCCAGTGCTTTCTATATTTGTCAGTATCAATTTTAAGTCTAATGTTCTTTGAAATTTTGTTATAAAGCATGGCTTCTCGATCTCATCATTTATTTTGCTTCTCTAGATATGGCATTATTTTTTCCTTTCCTAAGTAAAACAAACCTCCATTGGACTAGAAATATATCTGAGGGGCGCCTGGGTGGCTCAGTCGTTAAGCATCTGCCTTCAGCTCAGGTCATGGTCCCAGGGTCCTGGGATAGAGCCCCACATTGGGCTCCATGCTGCACAGGAGGCCTGCTTCTCCCTCTCTCACTCCCCCTGCTTGTGTTCCTTCTCTGGCTGTGTCTTTCTTGGTCAAATAAATAAAATCTTTAAAAAAAATAGAATAATATATCTGAAAGAGTAAAGAATGGTTTTGTTCATCTTGGCAAATACTTTGCATTGATTTTAATAATGCTCCTTGTCACATATATGCCAAAAGAATAAATTGGATACTAACACAAATCAATAAAATAAATCTGTTAACTGAATAGCAAAAATATTAATAGACATGAATTTTAACAAGTCCCTTAGAATTCCAAGCTTTTAAACCTCCACCAATTGGAATGTTTCTAAAGATATAATTTATAATTATGTAAAAGCTTATTATAACCTGCCTGTTATCCTTGCTGCTTAGTAAATTCTTGTTTTCACTTAACTAGGTAAATTATAAATACCCCCCCAAAAAAAACCACCATATTTTGATGATAATGTTGTATAACTAGGCAGTTTTTTTGTGTGGATCATAAAGAAGAAATAATATCAAAGATGAAACAAAAAATTATGATTGCAAACAAATCATAGTTATAACCTTGGATAAATGAAAGGTGGGTTTGAAAGTCATTTCCCTGGCAGCCCATTTGCTCATTAAATTTATCTCATCTGTGAAAGCATCATTATTTATGTAATGTATGAGGTTTGATTCTAAGTGCCATGTCGTCTCCTCTGCATTTATTCCAAATACATTTAAAGGACAATTGTTCTTAAAGGATAACTTTAAAAATCAGCTTTCAGGTCCTATTTTCATTTGGAAAATCAGATTAGAATTCAAATATCTTTGTTCGCAAAATAAGTCCAGCAATGATGATTGCACCACATTGAAAGTATCTAGGGCTTAATCGAAATTATTATAAACTTGGCCATGTTGAAGTACAAAAAAATTAACTTTCTTTATTAGAGACCCCAAGTATTCTGGCTTGCCTTTATCATAACCACCAGTAACCTGCTATAGAGCAGAGCAAAATTGCTTTGTAAAACAAAAGAAAATTATTGAAATGCTCAGACCATTTTTCTTCTGTTTATTTGTTTTCATTAGCTAGGCAAGTGATAAACTGTAATTGTTTTAGGCCAGGTCTAGTGAATAGTAAAAATTAAAGTGTACTGGTAAAATGAGGGGAACTCCTATGTTAAAAAAGACCTAAAACCAATGGATTATTTGGGGAGCATAATGGTTTTTAAGGGATGGCAGGAAACGAGGGGCACACAGAGGAAATTAAGAAAAAGCTGCTGGGGCGCCTGGGTGGCTCAGTCGTTAAGCATCTGCCTTTGGCTCAGGTCATGATCCCAGGGTCCTGGGATCGAGCCCCACATGGGACTCCCTGCTCAGCGGGAAGCCAGCTTCTCCTTCTCCCACTCCCCCTGCTCTCGCTCTCTTTCTCTCTCTCTGTGTCAAATAAATAAATAAAATCTTAAAAAAAAAAAAAAGAAAAAGCAGCCAAGGGTTAGAGAGAAGTCCAGAGAAGGGGAGATGAGCCAGAGAAGCCAAAGAAGCCTAACAGCATAACTTCTTACAAAGGTGGACTTGGTCAAATGTCACAAAGCTATCAAGCGAGATCAGGATCACAAACAGCTTATTAGGTACAGAAATCTGAAGATCTCTTGTGGCCTTATTGAGGGTAATTTTGGTTGGAAGTGAAAAAGAAGGAAATCAGATTGTGATTAGTACATATGGAATCTTGAAAAGTTTCAAAAGACTGCTTCTCTGTATAATGCATGTTTATTTATATGAGTTATTCTGCTAATTTCCAAAATTACAGGAGCCAAAAAGGAAAGAATTATTTCTCCTGGTTTACTCTCTGCTTCTATCCCATTTTCCTTGCAGAAAGTTATTCTGGGGAAAAAAAAAAAAAAAAACGCCATTGAGCTAGCCATACCTCAATATATTTCAATCCATTTCAGACTGTTTTGCACCCTCTTCCATCCAGGAACCTCCTCCAAAATAAGGAAGCAATGGCAAATTTGGCCTGGAAGAGTGAAGACAACTACATTAGAATAGGTGGAATTGGTGGAAGATTCTATTTTCCAAAAATATTGTAGGCTGTAAGCAGCTTTATGAAAACTCAACAAAAGTTAAGAGAGGCCTTTAAAATTGAATTGGAATGGCAAATATCAATTTATTAGTCATTATTTTTAGAAGATATATTTTTAGTTTTATCCCCCGAAACAACCTAGAAAGAAAGACATCAGTCTTTCAGTTGCAATGAGTATATTTAGAGGCAGATCTTGGTTTCTAAATACCATTCTCTATGTTAAGGGACCAGGGTTCTTGAAGAAAGGACGTCTTCTCTGACAACATTCAGGTGATGCTGAGCTATTACCCAAAATTAATCAGATATTTACAATGTAAATATCTGTTCATCACTCTGAGGAATGATTAGATTTAGCATCACTAGTAGTGGGAAGTGAATTATTTGCTTTTTAATTATGATACAATAGAAAATATACAACCGCATCAATGAAGTTATTTTGCCAAATGTGCTTAACCCAAACAGAACTAAGACTTCACTTTCAGTTTACGAAAATATAGGGGATATAAAAACAAGGTAATGACATAATTAAAAAAAACAGATGAATATGAAATGTGAGATACTCTATAAGAAAACTGATCTGGTAGCTTAGAAAATTCAATGTTGTAGCAAAAATGTGAAAGAAATCTTCTTAATTAAAAACATAAAATAACCAAGTGTAGTGTTTGAATCTTGACTATATTCTACTTTGGAGAAAGAGAAGATAACAGAAATATGTAGGATAAATGGAAAATTTGAATATGGCTACAATAGTAAATAACATGGGTAAATATATAGTTTCTTATGTGTGACATTGATAATGTGTTTTTTGTAGGAGAATGCCCTTCTATTCAGGAAATTCAAGTTGAAGTATTTAGAGATGGATTGTCTTAATGTCTGCAACAACTTTTCTATATATAAGAAAAAATTTTAATAAAAAATTAAGAAAATGAATTTAAAATAATTGCTGATAAGTCCAAAATGTGTATCCTCATTTCAGATTGCTCACTGAGCTTTATTCAAAATCCTAATAGGCATCTCCAACTTTCCATGACAAAACATGAACTCCTAAGCTTTCCTTTATTTATCTGTCATCTTCCACATCTCAGATGATGGAAACTCTACCCTTCCAGTTAGTTATGCCAAAATCTTAGAAAATATCTTTTAACACTACTTCTTCTCTCAACTCCATATACAGTATATTAGGAAATCCTGTGGGCCCTAAAATCAAAATGTGTTCAAACTCTGACCACTTCTCATCATATCCAATGTTACCACTCTTATCCAAGCCACTATCCAATCTTTTTCTCAAATTCCTGGAATAACCTCCTAACTGCTATGTTTCCATCCTTGCCAACTTACATTCTATTTTTCACCCAGCATCCAAAATGATTCATGTCAAGTGTTGGTGCTCCTGGACTGGGAGGGAAGTTCTGCCATTCTAAACATAACAACTTTACCACAGTTACGGTTTTTGTTGTAGTCAATTTATAGTCAATGACAATGGGAAAAAAGTCCAGCAGAAGCATCTTTAAGGAGATGACTTGAAAATTGGAGATGTCAATTCCTCTTTTATGCTATTGGCCAAAATTTGGTCACATGATCACAATTGGCAGTAAGACTAGGAAACATAGTCTGTTGTTGGATGTTAATGAGCTTAGCTGGAAATCAGAGTATCTGTTTCTAAAAGAAAGCGTAGAAAAATGTATACCTATGGCATTTCAGTTTCCCCCAGTTAACCATTCTGGCCACCTAAGTAAGTATCCATGAATTACTGCATCTAGCCCAAAATCCAAGGCTTCATAAACTGCAGTCCTCTTCATCATATCTAAATTTGGCTCTTGAAAATCAAGCAATCTGTTAACTAAATGACAAGGTGTCTGTTTCCGTCTCTACTAGTATATACTGATAGAATGAGAATAGTATGCCTATAATAAAATTCACATTCAGGAAAAGGAAAAAATGGGAAATACAGAGTAGTCTGTGTTCCATAGCAGATTTAAAAGCCTAATAAACAGAAATCAAAAAGACTCCCCCTCCAGGCTTGTGGGGTAGATTACTTGGTTCACATCCCTGGCTCCCCTGGTTTCTGCCTTCTGCAAATAACTCCTTCATCCATTATTCACCATGGTTCCTGCTTATGGGACACACTTGCCTGTTATCCTGTATGATGAAATCTGAAGCAGGATGAGTTAGAGAATATTCCTTCTTTGGGTATCAGGCAGCTTCCACAGCCCACTTTTTGCCAATGAAGTTCTAGGGTCTCAAATGTTGCAGGGGAGGCTTGTGGTCTCATTGACAATGCAATTCTCTCAGGGGGTTGGTAGACTTCTAGTCTGTTTGTTTCCAGGCAGTGAACGTGAAAGGCAGCACACCCAAATACCTCAAAAGGTCATTATCACTAAAACTACAATTGTTCTCCTTTATTTACTAGCTTTTGTACTAGGTCCACCTCTTTTAGGTCAAAAATTAAAAATGGCCTCCATGAACCCAACTGAAATAACAGAAAGATGATGGGTGTCTTTGAACTGATCTTTACATCTGGATAAGTTTAAGCATCATTATTATCTCTTGCTGTTTGAGGCACAGATATAGCTAGATTTTTTAACTTTTTTTAAAAAGATTTTATTTATTTGACAGAGAAAGACACAGCGAGAGGGGGAACACAAGCAGGGGGAGTGGGAGAGGGAGAAGCAGGCTTCCCAGCGAGCAGGGATCCCGATGCGGGGCTCGATCCCAGGACTCCGGGATCATGACCTGAGCAGAAGGCAGCCACTTAACGACTGAGCCACCCAGGTGCCCCTAGATTTTTTAACTTTGAAAGATCCTAAATTTCTGGACTTTCCATCACTTGCACTTTCTAGCCACTTTAAATTCTTTAGAGGGCTCTCCTGATGCCCACCTCTACATGGCCATTTCCTTCTTGTACTCACTTGCAAACAGCATAAGTAGCGACCAACACACAGAATCATTCTGAATTTTGCCAACCGATTTCCTCAAAGCTAGTCTCAGGAGCACATGGTCTGCCTTCCAAGTTATGGCAACAACAGTTTCACTGGACTTTTTGCCGCGGTATAATAACATTCTCCAGTTTGCAACTCACAATATTTGTGAATTTTCCATCTGCCACTTTGCGCGTGTCACATGTAATCCTAGTTTTTATAATAGCAACCCACTTTCAGATCCCATTTTTGTTTTTGTTTTCAGGAAATGTTTAACAATTTGAGATCCAGAAAGATATCCCAAAATACAGTCGCTTTTTATAAGAAAAAATGTTTTTTGTCTCTAGTATAATGATTTAAAAGTAAGCAATCCAAGACTGGCGGGTAAGTTTCCAAGCATGCTCTAAGTCATTACCATTATTCACCTATCACAGAGGAGAAAACAAGGTCCAAGATAAGCATCTGAAAAGAGATACACCATATGGTACACACATTACTCCCACTTATGTAGTAGAGGCGCAATGTCAGTCACATGGACACCCCTAATTGTAACCAAAAAGTTAGTAGGTTATAACCAAAAAATCAGTAGCTCACATACTCATCTCACACTTTAGTTTTTTATTATTAAAAGATGAAGGGAACAATTATTGATCTCTATCACACTTATCCTTGTGCAAGTTGCCACACTGGACACTAGAGATATAATAGACAAACAATAAACAAGCTATCGTCCCTAGTATTACAGAGTGACTCAACTTGAGGGGAGCCACCCCTAGATTCTGTTCAAAATTGTATGAAACATTAACTTGTTTGTAAAGTCATTACAAACCTTGAAAAAGAGAGATGGATAAAACACATGCATTCATGGGGAAAAGGGGAGAAGTCAGCCTTGGGGGAAAGAAAAGGAGAAAAATGAAAAATTTCTAGAAAAGAAGCACGAGGGGATAGAAAAGAAGGGAAATTTGCTTGAGGATAAAATGATAAATGAAGAAACATGTCTCACTACCAATGCAGAAGGGATAATTACTGGAGCTGTACAAAGGTGCAATGGAAATGAGGTGAATAGATGTCCAAGGATAGGTAAATTACAATGGGTGTGCTAGTGAAGATTTCATTAGTTAGACATAACTAGCTTGTATTTTTCAGTAGTTGCTGTGTTGCCCCCATCTGGGTCTTCCTTTCAGAGTCCACGCATGCTATATGAGAGCTGGTGTGAGCTGTGTTGACAGCTAGTAGCTCACAGCTCTGTCCTTCACAAACGGTCCTTACTCTAAGGGCGTTGCTGAAATTAAACTCTAAACAAGCTCTCTCTAATGGCAGCCCACTTGGAAATAATTAGTGGATGAAAGAGTACAATAGCCAGACTCCTTGCCTAAATTTGGCAGCCATCCCAGCTCCAGACAAGAGTGGACTCCACACTACTCCTCTGTGACAAGAGTGGACTGAGACTGCCACTTTAATTACATCACTGGTTAAATTCTCCCTTTGACCAATTAATATTGCTTCTCTCACTCCTATATAGTTGTTCCTGGTCTGACTACCACAATTTGGAAAATAATAATAAAATACATAAATAAAATAATCTCACACATTACGTAGCCTTGAAAAATGGGTGAGGTTTATAGGTGGCAATCCAGTAATCCTTTTCCTTAAGGATCTCACACGAGTCTGTGGTTTAATGAATGTATTGTCAAGGCCATAGCTCATCAAAAAATTAGGATCTGGCAACAACTGCATTAGTCTTCATCATTTACAAGGATTTGCAGAAATCTATAATGTTAGACCTACAACATGCCTGGGTGCAAAATCATCTAGATTTTATAATTGACAGATAAAAAATCTTAGGTCACTGGTGTGATACATTACTTTCTTGCTGAGAAGTTTCTCTCTCTCTTTTCTCTTCTAAGAGGGCAGGATCATATCTAAATCATTGTCATATTCCCAGTTTCTAATCAGTACTTTGCATGTAAGAGTTGCTCAGACAATATTTGTTCATGTAATTTAGGAAAGCTGAGGGGAACAAGGACTAAAATAAAGAAATGAAAATTAAGGATTAAGTTAAATTAAGTTACTTTCAATATGCTGTTAGTTATTAACACTTCAAATTCTAAGGCCTCTCCTCTTCATTTACATGGTTACTGCTTTGGTAAAGGCCCTCATCATTTTACACCAAAAATATTAAAATATCCTAACTACAAACTTAGTTCATCCTTCACAACATGACTAGAAAGGGCATTTTGAAATAAAAAAATGGTAAGGTGTAATGGCCTTTCTTTATATGCTTTCTATGAAGACAGATTTCCTTGCCCAATGTCACACCCCTTAACATAGTGAGTTCTGCCTTTACCCCACCCAATCTGTCCTATGTGCTCTCAGACACCTGTACCAGTCACAGTCATGCCAACTACCTTCATCCCAAATGTGTCTTTCAATCTGCAATGTTGTTCCCTTTGCTAGGAATCCGTCTCCTTTCCTTTTCACTTACTTAATTTTTAATCATCTTTAAATTGAACTATCACCAATTTTAAGGAGCCTTCTCGACTTTTTCCCTTTGCCATACAGTTTTAGAATGTCTTCCATAACACTCCAGCTTCCTGCAAGATTAAGTAATGTGTTTCATAGCTCAATAAGGGAACAATACTCTCAAATTCAGAGAATATAACGATAAAGAAAAGATAAGACCTTCCAGTTTCACATAAAGGCACTTTCAGTTATTGGGAGGCTGGTTGGGAAGGTGGGAAATGAATATTGAATTAACCCATAGAGAGAACTCAAGAATACAACAAAATGTCAACACATACATTACAGAAAAGTACTTGATGTAGTACAGATATTATGGGAGTCAAATTAGTTTCCTGACCTCTCCCTCTTCATGTACATACAGTCAGTTCTCATTATTCACAGTACTTATATTCTATAAATTTGCAGCAAATACTGAATTAGCAAATATTGAACCATTGCTTCTAGGGGAAATATAGTTTGATTTCTGTGAGCCCCAGTCATTTTTATCAAACAATCAATATATAACCTTGTTGTATATGTTTTTCTGTTTAAAGACACATTGTGTATTATATATCATTGTTTTAGTAATGTTGAACTCGTGCCAGCTAATGCCTGAATGAAAGTTATCTTCAGTGAAGCTTATCTATCACACTTGTGTTCTTCAAGCACATCACAGCCTTCTTGGACTTAGGAACACTTAGACAGAACTTCAGCATTACAGTTGGGGGGGACTGCTATTCGAAACAGTGAAATCACCAACAGAAAACACAAAATGAGAAAGACATGGCATTAATAGACCAAGGAAAGGACAATTGTTTACTGGATGGCAGAGAAAACAGGAAGTCACCCTGTTCAGCCTCACCTAGGTACATGTACGTTGAGTGACTCAAAAGTTTTGTTGTTCGGCATATGCCTGAGAATGATCATGTAAGAACTAGGAGTATTGATTTGGGGTTGCAAATAAGTTTTAGTGAGTAGGCAAATTTGAAAATACAGAATATATAAAAATGATTATGAACACTAAGTGTTCAAATTTATGCTTTTTAAAAATCATCTTGAATTTCAAAAGCACAAGCACTATCTCACAGGGCCCACTATTGTCAAAAGCACCCCCAAGGGATTTATTTCCCAGCACTTCTCCAATTTCATAGGGCCCTCCTGCCTTCCCCTGCAGCGTGGAAATATACGTCATGTAGAACAGTATTATCTCTTTCCCCCAACTGTTCATAAAGTATTGCCAGTAATGAGAACATTAAAGGCATTTCATGGTATTGCCTTTGTTCTTCCCCGCTTTACAAGATGGTGGCAGTCGCCACAGTGGGGGCGCCCACAGGGGCCCAGGGGCCCCTCAGGGAGACGCTGGTGCTGCATGTGGAAGCGCCAGGCCCTGTGAAGGTAGCCCTTGCCCTGAATGTCTCAGGAGAGGATCCGCTGTCTGCCCCCGGGGCCCCAGCTCTGAAGATAAAGGACTTTGCAGTTTATTTACATCTGCAGAATCCCATCACTGTAGCTCTTAGATTAGTGCCTAATTCAATAACCAAGGGAAGCTGGGCTTATGCTAGGAAATGGCTGCTACCTTCATTCTCCTCAGGGTAGTTTACCTTAACATGTTAGCAGGTCAAAAAACCATCATGATGTCCGTGCCATTAAATTTACAAAGTATCGGGGCACCAGGGTGGCTCAGTCGGTTGGGCGAGTGATTTTTGGCTCACGTCATGTTCTCAGGGTCATGAGATCCAGCCCAGCATGGCGCTCAGCACAACTCAGCTTGTCTCTTTCCCTCCCCCTCTGCCCCTGCACGTGCTCTCTCTTTCTCTCTCTCTCAAATAAATAAATTCCTAAAATAAATAAATTTACAAAATATAAATAGAGGTCTCCTTGTTCCATTCTAGGTTGACCAGGCAGGAGCACCTATAGGGTGAATGCCCTGGATATACATTCTCTAAATCAATAAAATTGATTATGTCAGTAAACAAAAAAACAAAACAAAACAAAACAAAAAACCCAAAAACTATCCAAGTCTAGTTTTGGAATGTCCGGGAGAGAAATGGACAATTGTTTTCTCTTTCTTAGCAAGTTGTGTTTTTCCAAACTATAAAATACATTGTTTCATCTATTGGATTGTTTTTTTCTGGAAAGTTCAAGTGTTTTATGCAGAAATTATCTAAATCAGGGAGGATCAAGAGAGGGATAAAAATTGGTGAAGATGAACCAGATCAGCTGTTGTTCTCTCACAACATAAAGAACTTGGAATCACTTGCTGATTCACTGATACTTGTAACTAAAATGGCTGCTACTACTGCTTGAATTTTCTCATATGAAAGGTCTTCCTTTTCTTTTAATGCACCAAAAATTCATCTTTCAATTTCTCTAATCCCCTTTGAGAAGTACCCTTTGTTTCTATACCTGTTTGTTTGTTTTTTTTTTAATTGAAGTGAACCTAAAGAAACACTTTTATTTCCCTATATAAAGGTAAATGAAGTTTTCAAAAATCATACTAGGATTTTTATTTGCAAAAAAAATATTTCCACTCTAAGTTCCACACAGTAACAATAGGTGGTGGGTACTCCGTTGGTGACTGTTGCTTTTTTTGTCCTTCAGTTCAGGATTTATGACAAAAACAGAAGGCCACCTCCTCCCTCTGCCTGAACACTTGTCTCTAGTGTTTTGGAAAAGGACCTTTCTCCATGTCCTCACTGGATTTTCCTGTTCAGTGTTTAGCCTAGCAGAACCAAAGCCCACATGCTGTTAACCAGATGCTCTGCAGAGAACTGGGAACCCTGGAATAATGGACAGCCAGGTCCCCTCAGAAGGAAGCATTCATGCAGACTGATTTGCTGTCTGCTTTAGACCCTAATAGCATGAGGTAATTTACAACCTTTCATTTCCTCAGTGTGTGGGAGGAATTCTTCTAGTACTATCAATGAGGGCATACTATAATTTAAAGTATTTTTCTACTCTCCAAACTTTTGGTGTCAGTTTCCTCCATCCTCTGCAGAAAAAGGGTTATGACTAACTAAAAATCTGGCATAAAATTGATGCTCCATCAATGTTGGTGGTGCTGAAGACAGAGTAAAAGGAAGGGAGGGAGGAAGGCAGAAATTCATGAGCAGGAGAATCAGTCTATATAAAATTCTGTTGAAAAAATAAGGACAGCAAGGACTGGGAAAGAGGGCTTTTGATTCAACAACTAGGCTATTCTTAAGGAAGGAACAGTAGAATACATTACATGTTAAAAAAAAAGAAGAAGAAGAAGGTAGCAGGAAGGGAAAAATGAAGGGGGGCAATCGGAGGGGGAGACGAACCATGAGAGACTACGGACTCTGAGAAACAAACTGAGGGTTCTAGAGGGGAGGGGGTGGGGGATGGGTTAGCCTGGTGATGGGTATTAAGGAGGGCACATTCTGCGTGGAGCACTGGGTGTTATACGCAAACAATGAATCATAAACACTACATCAAAAGCTAATGATGTACCGTATGGTGATTAACATAACATAATTAAAAAAACAATCTGCAGGAAAAAATTTAAAAAAATAGAATTGAGAGATAATAGTGAGATTACAAAATTTAGAAAGTGAATGGAGGTGTTTCAGTAAATATAGCAGTTTGAACACAGGTACTGCCTCACTGTCTTCTTAAGTCCTACTGAAACCAAAATCTCACTCAAATACCAGTTAACTTTTAAGGCATAGATCTACAAAGATGGGGAGAATGGGTGAAGATATAGTGTCTGAAATATTACAGTATTGTAGCTGCTGGAAAACAGAGACGACGACTACTGCACTGAGGGAACCAAATCCCAAGACTGCAATGGGAGGAGCCAGGAACGAACTTGAGGAAAAACAGCACCAGAAACTCTGGAAATGGTGGTGAAGCTAGGTAGGTGAAGGGTGGGGGCAACTCCCTCAAGTCCCGTGAGTTCTGTCTCGGAATCCGACTGTGCCTAAGATGGCACAGAGCTATCCCATATATTGTGGTACCCTCTGAGCAGGATGGCAGGTTTATCTACTGACAAGGTCTATCAGTCAAGATTCAGACAGGAGAGCAGGGGGACTATGAGTGTGATGCAATTAAGTGTGTGTTATAGGGAACAGACTTTACACATCTGTGGGTGAGAGGAGCTGGAGAATTGGAAATTATCATTCAATCTGAGAAGCCAAGCATGTCCGACAGCAAAATGAGAGTGAACAGAGGAAGCTGATGGAAAGGTCTAAGGGAAGCTATTGCTTCAAGGTAGAAGCTACCCCTAAGAATCTTCAGGGAAGCCCCTACCTTCTTGTGGGCCCCCTGTGCTCAGTCTGGCAAACACAAAAAGAGCTTCAGAGTATATTAAGTGATGTTTCATTTCTTCCTTTTAAATCTTACTAAAGTTTCATTTTGGCCAAATCTAACCTACAATTCGGGGAAAAAGATTCTGGTAACTGCACTTCCTACCTACCAACTTGACCACTGAGGATGTCTGGACTCAGGCACTCCAAGGACGGTGAGAGCTGACGTAGCTCATGCAAACAGGGGGATCAAATAAATTGATGTATATACAATGCATCAGACTTCTTCTCCCACTTCCCAAATACTAGCCACTGGGCCTTTCCTGCCCACATTAGAGATGGGGAGGGCTCCTGTCATAGAGTCTGACTCTCAACAAAAGAAAAGCCTGAATATTTGGACATCTGGGATTTCCTAACAAATTAATTAGTCCAATCATGTTACAGTAAAACAGCCCGTCAATTAAGTCCCATCTTCATGCTCAGAGTTGCTAATCAGGCTTTTAGCTCATAACAGTCTCAAATATGAAGATGCAATCTGGATCACTAGATGTCTGAGGAAAGCCTCTCACACAGAAAGGGGAGTCCAAAACAGTAGATTGAACAAAGCAACTTGGAGAAAGCTGAAACTATGCAGAGAGAAAATAAAAAATAAAATATATATATATATATATATATACACACGCATTTAAGTATTATTGATATTTTCAAAGAAATAGGATGATATATTTGATTTGCCAAACAACTCTAGGATATCACGAAAGAGAATCATTCAGAAAACAAACAAAAAACTATACCCTATAGAAAATAAATACAAGAAGCAAAATGTGAAACTCAATAGAATCTTTGTAAGATAAGGCCGAAGATATCTCAGAAAAGTAGTCCAAATATGGAGAAAGTAGAGTCGAGAAACAGCAAAACCATGTAAGAACAATTTCTGAGACTGAATATAAATCTAACCAAAATATAACAAATCTCTCCTAGAAGAATGACGAGATGGCAGTTTGCACAAATCTTTGGAGTGTTTCACAGTAGGGAGTCAATAGACAATGTTCAAGCTTGGAAAAAAAAAAAAAAGTCTAGTCATGACACAAACATGGTATTTAGAGATATTAAAATGTTCAGATATGAAGCTAAGGAAAGAAAGAAAGAGAAAGAATTAACTGAAAGTGATTTTCTCTGGAAAAGAAGTCAGGAAGAAGAGTCTTGGGATCACTATTCGACTTAACAAGTCTCATGGAATTAGTGACTCTGTGAATGCAATACGTGCTTTTTCTTTAAAATTCAAGCTTAAAAAAGGTGAATAGGTAGTGAGGAAGCAGATGTAGTCTGACTTAATTTGATGTACATAGGGAAAATACACAAAAGGCAATAGAGCGCTGTGGGAGGTGTGGCCAGGAAGGGTGTGTGGGGGGCTGTGGGAAGAAGAGGGAAGATGTGTGAATAGTGTAGGCAGTGGGGCAACAACAAGAGAGACGAAGGGAATGATTATGCAGGAGAGGAGACAATGGCTTGATGCCCTCAAAAATTTCTGGGGAGAGCAAAGCACGCCAAAAAAGCTTATCTCTTTGAAAGATGAGAGACACAGTCTCCCGAGAACAAAATAGAAGAGCAGAGATGTCAAATAAAAATCTGACATAAAGAAGCAGATTTTGCTCCAAGAAGACCTTGGTGTAACAATGCCTGCAACAAAGGAACACGTGATTGGTGAAGGAGATGTACACATTATCTGAGCACACTAACCACTTGGCCCACATGGCCACACACTGTGCCTCAGTATTTTGAAGTAGACATCATTTTCAAAAGGACAATTTCTCATACAACATACCCTTAAAAATTAATATAATAATGTGTGTGGTTCATCTCCCATCTGTCTCTCTGTTTCTTTTAATGCCCTTCAAGAATAAGTCTAGGTCTTGATGAAAGTATCCATTGTTCAAATAATAAATGGAATAAAATTATTCTGAAAAAGATAAGAATTAACTTACCACATGGGAAGCAATTGTTTTCCATTTAGGTCATTGCATTCGTTTCTATTAATCTTCAATGTTCGTTCATTAGACTGGGAAAATGAACTTGGTGAATAGGCAAACAACAGAGGAAAATCTTCAAATATATACTAAAGCCATTTTATAAATGTTCCATACCTTAACAGAATTATATAGAATGAATGTTGAAGATGCCATTATTTTAAATGTTAATTTAAAAAAAAATCTCTTTAACAACTCATTTGTACTAAAAAGAAAGAAAGAAAGAAAGAAGAAAGAAAGAAAGAAGAAAGAAAGAAAGAAAGAAAGAAAGAAAGAAAGAAAGAAAGAAGAAAAAGAAAGAAAGAAAGAAAGAAAGAAAGAAAAAGAAAGAAAGAAAGAAAGAAAGAAAGAAAGAAAGAAAGAAAGAAGAAAGAAAAAGAAAGAAAGAAAGAAAGAAAGAAAGAAAAGAAAGAAAGAAAGAAAGAAAGAAAGAAAGAAAAAAAAGAAAGAAAGAGAAAGAAAGTCATTTATTCAGAGAAGCAAATCTTGTCTTAGTCTTTGGAGTAAATGTTTATAGAATATGCATGTGACTTCTGCTAGCTGCGTACCTGAATGCAAAGGGAACATGAATCATCTTACGAATGTGGCAGGATTCCCACACACCCCAGAAACCACATTAGCAAAACAGCTAGAGCTCAGTGGGCTCTCTAACAGGACAGTTTGTCTCAAGGAAGGTCGGAGTGACCTTGCCAATTGCTGAGTCTGTAAATAAGTAGTTGTTGAATTACAAGCAAAGGGACTCCACAGTCTGCCTAGGTTGTAAACAGTATTAGCACAGAAGAAAATCTGTTCCTTGCCCACATACCCATTCCCTTCTAAAAATACCTCCTAAGCTCCCAACACCTTAAGTGGAGACAAGAGGAAAGGTACCATCATTTGCTGAATACCTACTATGTGTCTGTACTTTACAAACATAATTGTAGAGTCACGTGTCTTAGTAATACGAAATAGAATGGGGATTTCTACCAAGAAGAAATTACTCACAGCTATTATAAATAACATATGTGGCTATAATGAAGATTAAATGCATGCTGGGATCAGAACTCTGCAAGGAGATGGCTAGCAACATTGAGAAGGCCATCCACCTTCCATGGATACAGTGCCTGGCTAAGGATGAGACTTACTCATAACAGAGAATGCCCTCCACCTTCCTCCAGGCTTGCACATATCAAGTAACAAGTAACTTGCTATAGATAGATCCCTTGTGAGGCATAGCAAGCAAGAAACATTAACACCAAACACACACACACACACACTCTCTCTCTCTCTCTCTCTCTCTCTCTCTCACACACACACACACACACACACACACCTAGCATACTGTGTTTAAATGGCTGAGGAAAAAAAAAAGAGAGAGAGACAGAAATCTGGAAGATATCCAGAAAAAAAAAGATATATTACACATGAGGAACAACAATTAGAATGATAGCAGACCTCTTTTTTTCAGAAATCATGCAGAAAACAATGAAGTGACATCTTTGAAGTGTCAAAGAAAAATAAATCTGTCAAACTGTAATTCCATACCAAACAAAATTATTTTATAAGAGTGAAGAAGAAATACTTTCTTTAGAAAAACCAGTACTCTGGGAATTTATAGCTAGTAGACTTCATCTACGAGATATGAAAAAGGAATGTAGTCAAGCAAACAGATTATGATACCAGACAGAAACTCAAAACTATACAAAAAGATAAAGAAAACTAAAAATTAAATAAATGAATGTAGTATAAAATTTTATTTTTTCTTCTTTTTAATTACTTTAAAATATAACTGAGCATTGAGGGGCGCCTGGGTGGCTCAGTCATTAAGCGTCTGCCTTCGGCTCAGGTCATGATCCCAGGGTCCTGGGATCGAGCCCTTTATGAGGCTCCCTGCTTGGCAGGAAGCCTGCTTCTACCTCTCTCACTCCCCCTGCTTGTGTTCCCTCTCTCGCTGTCTCTCTCTCTCTCAAATAAATACATAAAATCTTTTAAAAATAAATAAATAAAATAAAATATAACTGAGCACTGAAAGTAAAAATTTTAGCAATCTATTTTGTGCTTATAACATATGAAAAATAGAAGGCATTAAAACAATGATACAAAGAGTGGGAAAGAAGCAATGGGTATAATTACAAAACATGTGACCAGTATAATATCATTTGAAGATAGACTGATTCATTAAATATACATAGAAACCTTTAGGACAACCACTAAATTTACAAAAAAAAGATATAAGTCAACAGAAGAGATAAAAGGGAATAAAAAATATGGTCAACTAATCCAAGAGAAGGTGTAAAAGAGAAAAAAAGAAAGAACAGAGGAAACAAATAGAAAATACCTAACAAAAGAGATTTTAATTCAATCATAATAATAAAAACACTAAGTAGGACTTATCTAAACACTTTAGTTTAAAAAAAAAGTGATTATCAGATCTAATATAAAAGCACCACCAGGGGCACCTGAGTGGCTGTCATTAAGCATCTGCCTTCGGCTCAGGTCATGATCTCAGGGTCCTGGGATCGAGCCCCGGAGCCTGCTTCCCCCTTTCCCTCTGCCTGCCTGTCTGCCTATTTGTGCTCTCTCTCTCTGATATGATAAATAAATAAAATTTAAAAAAAGAGCAACACCGAACCATTTACTGAAAAAAAAAAGTCCCTTTACCATAAAGACATAGATGAAAAGTAAAGGGATCTAACACTCATCAAAAGAAAGCTAGGGTAGCTATTAATAAGAGACAAATTTGACTTCAGAAAAAAGAACAATCGTCAGGGTTAAAACAGGATATTACTTGGTAACACAGGGTCAATTCTCTAAGGACATATAGTAATAACAAATGTAAAATTATCTGGCAGCATAGTTTCAAAACATGTGAAGTAAAAACTGATGGAACTAAAAGCAGATGTTCATATGCAAAAAAAAAAAAAATGACCTTAATACATATATCACACCTTTTACAAAATTAACTTAAAATGGGTCACGGATATAAATATAAAATGTAAGACTGTAAAACTTCTAAATTCTCTACTAAAACATAGGAAAAAATTCTGCATGACCTTTGTTGGCTTGGCAGTTTTTTTACTTCTTAGATACAATGCCAAATATAATCCATAAAGAAGAAGAATATAATAATAAAATGGGACTATCAAAATTTAAAACAACTACACTTCAAAATAATCCATTAAGAGAATGAAAGATAGCTGCCGACTAAAAGAAAGTATTTATAAAGCACATATCTGATAAAGGGTCTCTCTCCAGAATATGTCAAGAACTCTAGGAAGACCAACAATCAAAAAAAGATCTAAACAAAAAAAACTGTACACAAACACAGTACTCCAGTTGATAAACTCATTTCCAACAGGGTAACGATGATCAACTCTGGAACTGCTTCTTATTTACTCTATATTTGAACGGGTATACAAATATGTGATGGATAAGGACAGCCAGTTTTCTCACCCTCAGAGAATGCAGTTAGAACAAAGCGGGACAGGAGTAGGGGACCAAGGGAGATTGCTAGGATGACCCCTGAAGTGCTGGTTGGAATTGGAGGCATCTGTAGGAACTCATGTGATGTTTTTTGGCTTTTTAAATATGTATGTTTATTGATACATGTAGACATAAATATACTATGTGTATTCATGGGTAAAGATGTATGTATGTTTCATAGCTCTGTCCTCTGAGGGAAACTTGAAGCGGTGACATCTATTAGCAGTAATACTTACCACACATATCTTGGTTTCTTAATATCATTCTTCAGTAAAAGAAAGCAGAGGTCCTTGGAGACGTGCTTCATGCAGGATGAGCTTGAAGTATCTTGCAATGCCAGAAAAATAAACAAACAAACAAACAAATAAATAAGAGAGTGAGAGAGGGGGAGAGAAGGAATGGAGCCATGTTGAAAAGTATTCTGGAGTCAACCCCCTAAGAGTGTATAATGATCAAATCTGGAACAGTTTGAGCAGCACAATATATAGCTACTGTATTGGGTTATAACAAACAATAAAGTAAATATTCATGATTCTGTGCTGATATAAACAAGTAATGAAATAAACATAAGAAGGAGAAGTATTGCGTCTCTTCCTTACAGAAGAATTCCCATTAATAAATTTAGAATAAACGAGGGAAATAGAAAACCACATTAGAATATCACAGTGACAATTGCTGCGGGCAAGATCCATGGAATACTAAAATTAGGAGGTTAGAGTTTAAGGGGAATCATATCTGTGGAGTCTCAATGTATCCCATTCCAAATATTTATTAAGCATAAAGAAAAGAAATAACAATTTACAGTGCACAAATCTGGCAGACACCACCTTAACCAAGTGATCAATGGTGACATAACCATTAATAAAATTTGTCGATACACTAAGGAGGGCACATTACCACCGTGATTTTTTTTTTTTTTTTTGAGAGAGAGAGAGCGTGCGCATGTCACATGCACACATAGGAGTGGTTGGGACAGGGCATGGGGCTCGATCTCACGACCCTAAGATCATGACCTGAGCTGAAATCCAGAGCCAGACACTTAACCGATTGAGCCACACAGGCGCCCCACCTCTGTGGTACTTTTGCCCACCAATCTAATCTTGGGAAATATCAGATAACTCCAAATTGAAGAATATTCTCCAAAATACCTGACCAGAATTCTTCAAAAGTGTTAAAGCCATGAAAGATAAGGAAAGACTGAGGAAGTGTCACAGATTGGAGAAGAGGAATATAAGATGTAACTACTAAATGTGATGTGGGATCCTGGATTAGATATTAGAACAGGAAAAGTCACATTAGTGGAAAGATTAGTGATGTTCAAATGGAGTCTGTAATTTAACTACTATTGAGCCAATGTTCATTTCTTAATTTTGATAACTGTACTATGATTATGTAAGGCATTAACATTAGGTGAAGCTGTTATAAGAACTCTCTGTGCTATTTTTGTGACTCTTCTATAAGTCTGAAATTATTTCAAAATGAAAACGTTGTTTTTAAATGCCTCCTTTTCCCAGACGCTGCTGTATCTGAACTGGGTCTTAGGCCTGGACATCAGTATTTTCTCCAGAAGCTTCTTTGTTGATTCCAATGTCAGTCAGGGTTAACAACACCTGTAAAGGGGTTAAAGAATCAAGAGACAATGAAAATAATAATATAAGAAAGTGAAAAATTAATAAGCAGAATAAATAGTAATATACTTATATTTGCCAGAAATTTCATATGTACAAAATATGTTTACATAAAACCATTTATGTTTATTTTAGTGGGATTACTATTATAAGAGAATGTGACAAAATAATAGCTATGTCTGAGTAACTGCATGTAGACAAAGTATTTCCCTGTTCCTTTATATTTTTTGCTTCTTTCAAAAACAGATTTATAATTATAAATTTTATACCAGGAGAAATAAGTTGAAAAGCTACAAAGAAAAAGTATGCCTTCTGAGTGAGTCTTACTCACTTTTAGTTTTGAGGACTTTTTCCCTGGAGCAGTTACTTTACAGGTCAGCCGGGTGGCAGGGTATATTACTAGACAGCACATGGAGACTTGGATCAAAGAAGTGAAATCATCCTAAACTCTGAGTTCTGGTATACCAAAACCCCCAAATTAACATATGCACAACTCACAACTCTTTCAACCCTCCTTGGAAGTGAATGTCTTTGGGCAACTCGCTTCACTCTTGGACTGTATAATCTGTCAAAAAACTAGCCATTCAAAATCAATGCCATGATTCCTTTCTGTTCCTGTCTACTTGACCCTTGCATCCAGGCCTTGAAACATCTCCATTTAAATTAGCGGTCGCTTGGAGAATGGAGGACCAGAGTGGATGAGAAGAAAAGTTCAGGGTCTGTCCTTAGCTCTTATATTGATTCAGTCACCCAAAAACCTCAAGTACAGTAGTTTAGAAGTACAAATTAGAAACTTATATAAAATAAATTCAGAATCTTTCCACTTACCTCCCCAAGTCCCAAATCAGCATAATAAACACTCTGTAGGCTTGCCAAGGTCACCTCGTAGAGGTGTTTTGGTTTAAAGAAAATAAACTGACATTTAAAATAGGTAACTTCTGATGAAAGTGTGGGAATCTGGCCTCTCTGAACCCACTGGATCTGATGGCAAAATTCAGCCAGATAAAACAAATAGTTAGCCACAGTCTAAATCACTCCATATTACCTTACGGTAGGGACATTTTATTAATTTACATTTCTTACCCGATTTTTATAGTCATATGAGTTTGTAACACCTGATTACATCTTCAGGAGGGTGCATTCCTTGCTGATGAAAATGGTGGATTATCTCCAAAAAAAATAGGGTAACTTAACATGCTGGTAAAAATCTTAGGATGGGTTAAGTCAGAGAAATGAGTGGGGAGAGCTAACAATCTGTGAGCACCAAAATGTGCTAGGGATCGTGCTAGGCACATTTACTATTTTATTCCATTTTCTGTTTGCAACGATATTATACTTAGGTATTAATCCCACTTTAGAAATGAATCTTAGAGAGGAGAGAGCACATGCCCACTGAAGCAGAGGCAAAGATAGCAGTTTCTCATTCTCCGCTTCCTCAGCCACAGACTTGGCCAATGGGAGGGATTAAGGGAGAAAAATGAGGAATCAGATGGAACGCCCTTCAGATGCCAGGTACTGAGACAGCTTGTTAAAAAAAGGTTGGGATGTTTTGTTCTCTCAAGCGTTTTTATCAGAATACTGAGCTTTCATCCCGAAAGAGTTTAGCATACTACAAGGTAAACCTAAAATGTTGATCAGGACTATGTGATCATAGGATAGCAAAGCCAGAAGGAATTTAGAAAGCATCAGGTCTAGTTGTTTCCAAAACTGTTGTGGTTGGAATGGGAGTAACCCAAAGAAAACTTTCCTGGGGAGACGCCCATGTTTGACAGAAACATACAGGGCTGCACTAGTTGCAGGGAATTGGGGTCTAACACACTTGTGCTCATGTCCCTCACTCCGTGGCCCCTACCAAGGAGGCTGCTGGTGTGCCTCCGCAGAAACATGGAGCAGGGGGAGGGAGATAAGGAAAAGAAACATTTCCTGAACCTTTCATTTTATAGATAGGGAATCTAAAGTCCAAGATCACACAGAAATTCAGTGATAACGTGGGAAAATGAGGGCACTCGGGCCCCAGCTAAGACATTGCACCAGCATAGGAGACAGGGAAGATAGTGACCTGGGCCGATCAAAATCACAAATAACTTCAGCCCATGTCTTGCTGATAGTTTTTTAGAAAATGCCACAGCTGAGAAATAACTCTTCCCTTCCCCAGCCAATTTTATTTGGAAGACGGTCTGCAGGACTGAGAGGGTTAGGTAGAAAGAGCAATGAATGAACTGGTGGTCAGAGCCCAATTCGAGTTTTACAGATGCTCTTGATCTTGGGCCCTGAATCTGCATGAAAGGGTTAATAATCCTGGCCCTGCCAGACTCATAGGGCTGTGATGAGACATAAGACAGTGTTTTTTAACCTGGAAAGTTGAAGAAAAGGAAAATTCACATTATTTTTGAATGACGACAGTCCTGCACGTTGGCAACATATTGTTTACATCACTTTGAGGCATGCTGAGCATGATTAACAACTATTATTCCATCTGCTCCAGTTACTATTATTTTAATTTTCAGCATGTGTGTGGTGGTTTCTTTTTCAAAAGCCAACAATAAAATAAGTTATCAGGACCCTTGACATGCCATGTTATCCTCTCAGGGGCTCCACAGTTTCTGCCACCTTGAACATTACATTAAGTTTCTGCAGAACCTGGCCTGGCCCATCCATCCCTCACCCTCTTGTTATAGTATGGGGCCCTGCGTGGAGCTGTTTGATGGGCCCAGCTGCAGCCTGGCTCTTCACAGCAGAGAGGTGCCTGGCAGCCTCTCACTGCCCCTGGCTCCGCTCCACTGAGTCAGCCTCTCCACCACCCCTCCACTTCCTGGCAGCTGGAAGCTAGTGGCAAACTGTGGCACCTGGCTGTGTGATCTGCCACGAATGACAGCCTCCGCTGAATCGTGCCTCAATTGCTGTACCTTTCCTTCATAAAGGTCCTGATGAGAGAAAAGGAAAGGTATTCCAACCTCTTACCTACATTCCCACCCTTGTAGAGAATGCTCCTTGTGGCTCTTTCCCCCCACTTTAGTAGTGAAAGTATGGAGGGAAGGTTAGTGAATTTCTTTGGGACTATTCATCTAACCCTTGACTTTAGAAAACAGCTGTGCTACTTTGAAAAGGCAAGGGGAAAGGGAAGAAGGTTTGCTTGGTTACTCCAAAATTATAATAATAGTGTAAAACCAGTGTGCACACCCTCTGAACGTCTTCAGGAATGGAAGGAAGGGAACGCTAGGATTGATTGCTCAGCAACAGTATCTGGTTTCAGTCTGCAGCCATGACTGGAGGTTGCCCAGTGATGACCGGACCTCTCTTCTTCCCTCCTGACCATCCTCCACAGATATTTCCCTCCATGACAAGTGCTTGAAAACAACATTTACCAACACAGGGGTCAGCATGGATGTTGAAGCGAGTGCATAGCATTGGATGTAATACGACAGCTCGGTCCAGCTGGTCACGGGCACTTCACGCCAGGAACATGAGGCAGTTGGGGCAATGGAAGCGCTGCTAGGTTAAAGGCTGGCAGCTGGGAGCAGATAAGGAGAAGCACAGCAAGTTCTCCTTGCCTTTCGGGTTTGCTGGTATCTGTGGGTTCCCCTCCTTTTGAGAATGTGAACAACCGTTAGATAACTGGTCCTTTTCTTTCCATTTGAAATTACTGCCTCTACTGTGTGTTCCTTTTTTTGTTGTTCCTTGGTTACCAAAACCCAAGATGGGGTGCCCACCACTTGAAAGGTCAACACTCAAGTGATGAGTTTTGATTGGAAAGGAATATGAGCTTTATTCAGGAGGCCAGCCACCTGGGGAGAAGGCAGACTCTTGTCCAAAGAACAATTCCCAGGTTTCTGCCTGGCCCAGAATTTTTAAAGGGATTTAAGCAGTTAAGAAAGGGAGGGCAGGGGTCTGTGACATTTCTTGATTAGGTGCAGATTCCATGATGTCAGCTACAGAGTTACCTTGGTGCTCGGAGGTTGTGCAAGAAGGTCTGGTTCCTTGGTGCCCAGGGTGTGTGTGTCGGGGGAGGGGGTGGTGCCAGAAGGTCTTGTAAGATCTAAAGATGGACAAAGGGAGGTCAGGGAAGACATTTGTGTGACCTTAAAAAAGAAAAGCATTTTGCTAGAAGATTGCTGAGCTAGTCAGAAAGCCAAGTGGGCTTCAAACAGACCTGCTAGCTTCTGAGGCCTGGGGACATTCTGGTCCTTTATTCCCCAAGGCGTGGTCTGCAAATCTCAAAGAAAGTAAATGAGTTCTATTACCCATCAGGGGCTGTAAGTCAGCCAGTGAGGAGGCTATTAACTTGAAGCAAGTTAACACTTAAGACCAGCTAGAGTGCTGTTACAAATCCCCACTGTCAATTTCATCATTCCATTATCTATGGGGTTAGGGGTGAAGGTCCATCTTCTGTAGCTACTTCCTGCTGATCAAGGACAGTGTAGGGATTTTGGAGTAGAAGACTTTTACAGAATGGGAGAATCTTGTTTCCAGCATTTGCTCTGAGGGGGACAGTGAGGTCATCTCCAAGCCAGTATGAATAGCGTGCCCTCCCGCTTGACAGATGCAAAAAGTCACACAACCAAAGAGAAGGAGCACAAGAAACATAGCAATGCTTAAAGGGGTATATTTCCATTTGGAAGGTATTGAATTTAACCAACTTCTAAAAAAATCTATGGCTAGGGCATCTAGAGCTGTGGTGTGTTTGCCTAAAATTTTTTATGACTTCAGTTACATTTCTCAGGTAATATGGAACATATATAGCACTCTGTTTTAAAGAGAGCACAGGTTCCTCCTTGAGCTGCAGTCAGGATATCAAGGGCCATTCAGTTTTGGAGGGCCACCCTTCAAATTTGTGGGTGACTGAGTGTTAAGTTTGGTTAAAGGTAGCTTCTATATGCTTGGCTAAAGCCTCTACTTGCAATTTTACATCGATAAATGTGGCTCCTAGGACAAATACGGCTAAGGGATAAAAATACCAAGGAGCCGTTTTTGTTTGATGTCTACCCTTAACAAAATCCTAATTACAAGGAAACTCTGGCAAGTGGAAGAAGACTTGTCTGGGCACATGGGTGTCCTCAAGTGCATCATCCAATCCAGTCATAAGGAAAGTGGGACCATCTACTATTCCCACAAGTCCATAGCTAGCCCCATGGAGTGAGGTATACTCCAGCTTTGAAGGGGTGATTTTGTTATCCTAGCCACATAGAATTGGTAAAGGTGATAGCTGAGTTATACAATTATCAGAGAGTCCATCTTGTTGTTCAGATCATTCAAATAATCATATGCCCATGGGTTCCTATTATTATCCCCACAGAGTAGCAAGCATAAAGATGACCTATACATGAGTTATTGGCCTCAATTTCTCTGAAGTTTACCTCAAGTTGTCTAGTTTAGGCCAACAACAAACATTCAAAGATAATTAATCAAACTAGAATGTAACATCCACAAAGGTGCATTATTGAAACATAATTTTCCTCTCTAAAATCACCATCATTCCCAAAGATAGCCAAACTGAGACTAATTCATTTGAAAAACAAGTCCAGTTTTAACAAACCTGGCCTAATTATTTACATAAGCTCAGCAAGAATAGTAATTGACTATATAGATTCTTTAAACCTTGCTTCGCTGGAACTGTTTATAAGGAATCTCTAGACTGAACTTTTAATAGACTTTCAAGGCCAGAAGCCAAGCCAAATATTTGCCATCAGAGATGCCTGCAATACCTATAGATTTGGGGTGAATTTTCTTTTGAGGTCCACAAATATTCTGAGGTTTCCGCACCTGCCAAGAAGTGACATTCTTTACTCACATGGTAACTACTGGGAACTCTGTAAGCAAGGTATCAGGTCAACATTTCCAAGGGGCTTTATTGGCTCCATAAAGTCAACCTTAGTTGACTTCAAGCTATCTTGTCATATCTGAGTCTATGCATGTCCCTCTCAAATATGACATTCTAGTCAAAGCCTTGGTAATATAACAAATGTTTCCAATGGTGTCCAGTTACGAGAAGATCAGATTCTTATCGAACTTAGGCAAACAATCATAAAGCCATGAAAGAAAGAATATTCATGGAGGGCTTCTGACTTTTGGAGGGGCCAGGTAGGGAGAAAAGTTAAATGCTTCAATTTGTTCACAAAATAATATTTTATCATATTTCTGTAAGTCATAGATATCTTAAGAGAGTTTTCTTAAATCTGGAAGAGCACACAGAGAACCAGCAATGTTTCAAAAAGAGCCACCAAGTCTATCATCATCTTTCTTAATATATTCAGTGTTACTAATTCGTGTTCTGTTTGAATGAAGTTTTTCATTATTTCTGGAAATTTTTACTCAGCTTAGTTTTATGATCTTAAAGATATCAGAAACCTGTATTTGTCAGAGTCTTTTCATGAATCTCCTTGAAGACAAAACACATTTTGCAAGGGCATCAGAACAATAACTATAAATGACAAAAGACTCAAAAATGGATATGGTTAAAGATCTGATGAGAGCTCATTATTATGCAGTTGACAAGGAAATCTGGTATTTGTGTGACACATAACATTTCAATAATTCCAGTGATTACCTTATACCAGGACATATTAAAACATTAGAAATTTCATATAATTTCTAAAAAAGTTATAGTATTTACTCATACAATATAACCCAAGGTTTGTCATCATTTGTTTGACAATGCTTCCCCTGTAATGTAACATACCAAATAAACAAGTTCAATTAGTCAAAAAGATTTCATTTAGAATTTGAATCTTGGGAATTGTGTTTAAAAAACTTCAGAAAGTTATAAAGCACATGCCTAAATAGGATTACAGATCCTTACAAAATTTAAACTTAATTGTTTATTTAACCAAGGTGGCAATAAGAGATTCCAAAGGCAAATACATAGGGTTTTATAATTGTTAGCAAAACTTAGCTCATTTAATATTGAGAAGTTTTAGTTCTCTTAACCAAAGACCCAATAAAGACAAAACATAGAGACTTTGCTTTTCCAGGCAAAGAAAAGAATTAACTTTGTTTACAATTTCTTGTCAAGTACAAACCAACAATCCAAGAAAACTTTTAACAGAGAGTAAAGTAGAATTTCAATCTTATACCAGTGTACTTTTAAAATACATTCGTTTCAATCTTAGTCTCGACCACACATCAATTCTTTTCTAAAGTTTTCCCTCTACAAACCTTCCACAACTTGCTTTTGCATTCAGATTTTGTCCTAAGCCTTCTCTTTCTAAATAACTGATCTCGTCTTAGGACAAAATTACATTCTCTTGCCTCAACAAAAATTTATTCTCATTTTTATACCTTTATTACATATCTACTTTCCTACATAGTTGCTTTCCTTATTATTTCCATGAGGGTCAATTACATATAACAGAATTTTAACTCTTAGAAACCTTAATCTTCAGTGAAAATTAAGTATAACCAATTGGGAACTGTCTATTACACTAGGTTCTTTAGATGGCAAATTTATGAATGCATTTCATAATTTTTAGGAACATGCATTTTTCATAGTACAATCTTTCAATAAGGCACAAAGCATGTTTTCCAACTCACCCATGTATCTTTAGTTTTCCTTCAAGAAGTAGTCAAAAACGAATAATCTTTATGTTTGGTAACTAATGTTTCAGTATTTTATCTTATTTGCAAAAGATTTAAATATCTGATGAATCCAACCCAAGGCATCATTTAACTTAGCAAAACTTCAAAGTTTCAGGTTATCAGAGATTTTGATAGCTATCTTAACAATTACCCATGAGAACTTTATGAGACAAACAAAATTAACCATCATTTTAGGCCATCTTTTGCTAACAAGTTGCAACAGAAATAACACGAACTCATTTGACTTTTAGTAAACCTTAGTAGAATAAAAGTTTTATATTTTTTTAAAAATTTTTTATTAACATATAATGTATTACTTGTTTCAAGGGTACAGATCTGTGATTCATCAGTCTTACAAAATTCACAGCACTCGCAATAGTACATACCCTTCCCAATGTCCATCACCCAGCCACCCCATCCCTCCCACCCCCCTCCACTCCAGCAACCCTCAGTTTGTTTCCTGAGATTAAGAGTCTCTTAATCTTTGTCTCCTTCTCTGGTTTCGTCTTGTTTCATCTTTTCCTCCCTTCCGCTATGATCCTCTGTCTTGTTTCTCAAATTCCTCATATCAGTGAGATCCTATGATACTTGTCTTTCTCTGATTGATTTATTTTTCTTAGCATAATACCCTCTAGTTCCATCCATGTCATCGCAAATGGCAAGATTTCATTTTTTGATGGCTGCATAATATTCCATTGTATAAATATACCACATCTTCTTTATCCATTCATCTGTTGATGGACGTCTAGGTTCTTTCCATACTTTGGCTATTGTGGACATTGCTGCTATAAACACTGGGGTACAGGCACCCTTTCGGATCACTACATTTGTATCTTTGGGGTAAATACCCAGTAGTGTAATTGCTGGGTCATACGGTAGCTCTATTTTCAACTTTTTGAGGAACCTCCATGCTGTTTTCCAAAGCGGCTGCATCAGCTTGCATTCCCACCAACAGTGTAGGAGGGTTCTGCTTTCTCCGCATCCTCGCCAACATCTCTTGTTCTAAAGAACAAATAATCCAATCAAGAAATAGGCAGAAGACATGAACAGACATTTCTGCAAAGAAGACATCCAAATGGCCAACAGACATATGAAAAAGTGCTCAACATCACTCAGCATCAGGGAGATACAAATCAAGACTTCAATGAGATACCACCTCACACCAGTCAGAATGGCTAAAATTAACAAATCAAGAAAAGTTTTATACTTATTGTTGATAACTCTAAAAACATATCTATTTACACGAACAAATAAATTAGCATTGATACTGAATATGTTGCACTCGTGTCCACTCAAAGTCAATCAAATTCTTCCCCCACTGTCAATTTTACTTGGGGTACCTGTGGGGAAATCAAAGTGGGCCGTTTATGTCCAAGGGAGCCCCTGGGCCCCTTCATGCTGATTTGGAGGTATTTCAGTCAGAACCTCATAAGGCGGCGAGGAACTTTTTGTTCCTGACTCCTCGATAGTGAAGACAGAAGGAGCAGGCATGGCACCTGAGGGCACCAAGGATGGTATAGAAGCTGGTTATGTGAGTGGAGCCCATGGTGGCACAGAAACAGAACAAGAGGGAGGAGGAGACAGAGGTGGCAGGCGTGCTGCCAGAAAGGTTGGAGGGAGATTTGAAGTGTGGACTAACATTCCTTTATCTCTGTCTCCTGCCTCTCCTTCAAAAAGCAAAGGCATAACAGGCTTTTTCTCTGATTGCTTTTTGGCCCTTTGCTTCATCTTTTCAAAGTATGTTTGAGTGGGCTTTCTTTGGGAACAGAAGGCGTATTCCCCATCTTCTTGGCAAAAGTTCAGGAAGAACACAGAACAAACAAAGCTGTTCACATTTGTTCTTCTCCCAAAGTTGGGGGGCTTCACCCATATACAGGTCAGATGGTGTTATAATTAAAAAATAAAAGCATCCTTTTCTTAGCCGTGGCCTTTTGGCTGTATTCTTTCCATTTATTCAAAATAAGGTGCAATGAGCTATTGGATGGGACAAAGATAGAACATTCCATGATACACAAATTTAACACAATGCAATACAACATAAACCACACATACACCAAAACAGATCTGTTCCAAATTCCAAATGCAATGACCACTATCCAAGTCCCTTTCACTTTCTCCCAAAAGCCACAAATGAGAAACTTACGTCGGCGTGTACTCCAACGGATTTACCCAGTCCAGAAGTTCGTCAGTTTCCCGCAATGCTCCTTTCCTTTCCACTCAAACCAAAAAGTGGAACTGGCAGTTGGCATTGGTCCAGAATCCGAGGGACTTTCCCAAGACAAAAGCAGTCTCTGCAGCTATAGAGTTGGTCCCCGCAGTCTCCCTTCCAAGGTCACTGCTTTGAGCAGCTTGTCTCCCATGACCATCAGAATACTAGCCTGGAAGTACAGAGTAAGTCCTGGCCTGCTGCAGGGTCCGCTGCTTTATCCACCCCAGCATGGGAGTGCTAGCTGTCCTGAGTGGCCTGCCAAATTTGTTACGGAAATTCAAGTTGGGCTGCTAGTCGCTTGAAGGGCCAATACTCAAGGGATGAGTTTTGATTGGAAAGGAATATGAGCTTTATTCAGGAGGTTAGCCACCTGGAGAGGAGGCAGACTCTTGTTCAAAGACCAACTCCCAGGTTTCTGCCTGGCCCAGACTTTTTAAAGGGATTTAATCAGTTAAGGGAGTGCAGGGGTCTGTGACATTTCTTGATTAGGTGCAGACTCCATGATGTTGGCTACAGAGTTATCTTGGTGCTCGGAGGTTGTGCAAGAAGTTCTGGTTCCTTGGTACCCAGGGGTTGTACAAGTGTATGTACTCTGTTCTTTTCGCAAAGGAGGGCAAGGTCTAAAGATGGACAAAGGGAAGTCAGGGAAGACCTTTGTGTGAACTTAAAAAAGAAAAGCATTTTGCTAGAAGATTGCTGAGCTAGTCAGAAAGCTAAGTGGGCTTCAAACAGACCTGCTGGCTTCCGAGGCCTGGGGACATTCTGGTCTTTTACTCCCCAAGGCCAGTGGTCTGCAATCTCAAAGAAAGTAAATGAGCTCTATTACCCATCAGGGGCTGTAAGTCAGCCAGTGAGGAGGCTGTTAACTTGAAGCAAATTAACACTTAAGACAAGCTGGAGTGCTGTTATACCTTCAGATGAATTTTTCTCTCAATACGTTCTTAATTTACCTTCACCCTTCTGTTCGTTTGCACTTGTTTTCATTCTTTTTTTTTTCTTTTTGCTTGCCAAAATAATTTATTATTTTTTTCCAGGCACACCTTCTTCCACTCAATCCTCCCCCCTTCCATTATATCCTTCCTTCATGGACATCTTAATTTTTCACTTCTTTATTCTCGGAATTTATTTAAATACTTTGTTTTTGTCTTTAAGACTATGTTTGCTCTTTAAGGCTCCCATTTTTTGTTTTGTCTCCAATGTGAAGGTTCACAAATGCTAGGTTGATTGAGAAATATAAAGCACGTTATTGATTGTCTCACTGCAGTGAAAGAATAGATTGTGGTAGCTGGTTAGCTTCAGGGACAGCACTCCTGCTGGTAGCATTAACTCTGCACTTCTAATCTTTTCTGATAAGCATGCCTTACAGGGAGATAAGAGAAATCAAAGACTTCTTTTTTCAACCATGTAGTTTTGAAGTCAGCTAGTGAAGTTCCTAGTAGATGCCATTTTAACTACCTTCCAGATAAAAAGTCTGAGCCTCAAAATCAAATGTTTCCTCCCTATTCCCTCTGGCTCCTTGTCAAACCCTTTGACTGACTAAAAACACCCAAGCTTCACATCATAAAACAAAATCTTTTAACCATGGAAGGATCAGTGAACACGTTAGCTGGAGAACAGGTGTGTTTTTGTGGATATGAACTGACTATCATAGCCAGTGAAGCTTGACTTCACTTTATGCATTAAGTGTGTTCCTGAAAAAGATTAATGAACATGAATATTTATGGAGTAAATCATGTTTTGTCATACAATTATACTATGGAAGCCAAAAACAAAGGTGAAAGAAGATTAGAGGCCAAACTTAAATATCATACCATGCAATTTAAAAAAGGTTGGCTCTGATAATTTGCAATCAATGTATATTTATTTCTCTCAAGGCAAAGCCCACAAAAAGCAATCATAGACAATCTACGTTATCTTTGGCCATTCGTTGGAAGATAGTAAAATAAATCATTCTGTTACTTGGTAGTTCGTCAAAAATTCATTCTAGCTCCAGGAAGCAAGGACAACTTGAATAACTTAAATAATACTTCCCGGAAGTTCAATTGACTGTCAGATATACAATATGAATATTCAACATTATTTTTATTTGTCAGTGCCTAGAACACCAAAGCCATAAATAGGTAAAGTCAATCACCAAAAGGCCCTAATTACAAAGCAAGTTCTTGTAAGACATTGTGAGACAATCGCATAAATTATGTTTTGGCAAAGAACTTTGAGAAATAATATTTCTGGGAAAACATGAGGAAGATAAGCAGCTTAAGTATAGCAAAAATAAATAGAAAGAAAGAAGAAAAAGAAAAAGAAAGAAAGAAAGAAAGAAAGAAAGAAAGAAAGAAAGAAAGAAAGAAAGAAAGAAAGAAAGAAAGAAAAAAAGAAAGAAAGAAAGAAAGAGGCAGCTAAATTAATCTTTTCTTCTTTTAATCATCATAGCTTTTTTCCCCTAAATGATTTCATGACCATCAAATTTATTAAATCCATAGCTTAACTTTTAAAAAGGTTGCTGTTAATGTCTTTGACATTTGTTTAAAAGAAAACCACCGGGTCAAAATGGTGTCACATAAGCCAAATCACTAAATCTGGGCTTAATATATAACCTACTTGTGGTGTCAACCTCCCCCAGAAATGTAGTCCTAACCAGTTAGTCAGGAATTTTCTGATCAGCATCAATGAGGTCATCTGTCACGGGGGCCCTCCCCCACCAAAGGAAGACGAGGTAACCTGCATAATAAGATCTCCAGCCCTTTCCGACGGGGGAATGCCATCTAGCTTGAAACAATCCTTTTCTTTTTCTCATAACTTCTTGCCCCAACTTCTTTCCTATAAAAACCTTCCATTTTGTACAGCTCCTTGGAGCTTCCCTCTACTTCCTGGATGGGATGTTGGTTGATTCATGGATTCATGAATTGCTTAATAAAGCCAATTAGATCTTCACATTTGCTCAGTCGAGTTTTGTTTTCTGATTCCATTATTTTCTAATCCATTAATTCATTTATTTCTTAATTTGAGACAGATGAAAATGGTGCTAGTTAGGAGGCTTTTTAAATAGTCCAAGAAGACCTGATAAGATGAAAGTTTGAGGAAACAGGACAGATGGAGAGGGGAAAGAATTAAAAAGAAATTGAAATAGAGTTAGAACTTGTTGGTACGTCATGGAGGGAGATGGAAAAGAGGAGAGTGACTTCTCAATTTCTAGTTAGGTGCTTGGATGGACAATGTTTTGCCATGCTTGATAAGGTAATCTTTTTAATGATTTTTTAATCTTAGAACAATTTTAGACTAACAGAAAATTGTGAAGATTGAGTACAAAGTTCCCATGTACCCATACCCACTTTCCTCCATTAGTAATATCTTACATTAGTATAGCATATTGGTTAGAATTATTGACCCAATATTGATAATTTATTAGTAATTAAATTCCATACTTTATTCAGATTTCCTTAGTTTTTACCCTAAGGCCTTTTTCTGTTCCAGAATTCCATGTGGGGTATTGCAAGGTTACAAGTTGTCAGGTCTCCTTAGGCTCTTCTTAGGTGTGGCAGTTTTTCCATCTTTCCTTGTTTTTGAGACCTGACCATATGAGATGTCACTGATCAGTTTTATAGAATGTATTTCAGTTGGGATTTATCAGATTTTTTTTCCTCATGATTAGACCAGGGTTATAGGCTTTTGAAAGGAAGGCAGAGATCTGAACACTTCATATTGTTAAGATGGCAATTCTCTCCAAATTTATCTATAGGTTCAGTGTAAACCCAATTAAGATCTCAGAAGGATTTCTTTCTTTTTTTTTAAGATTTATTTATTTATTTTACAGAGAGAGACACAGCGAGAGAGGGAACACAAGCAGGGGGAGTGGGAGAGGGAGAAGCAGGCTTCCAGCCGAGCAGGGAGCCCGATGTGGGTCTCGATCCCAGAACCCTGGGACCATGACCTGAGCCAAAGGCAGACGCTTAACGACTGAGCCACCCAGGTGCCCCTTTCTTTTCTTTTTTTAAAGAAAATAACATGATCATTTCTATATTTTGGAAAAGACAAAGTGATGTTTGCCAGGTGCTGAAGGTGAGCATTTCCTATAAAGAAACACAGAGGAACTTAAGGGTGGGGTATAAATGTTCTAACTAAATCTTGATTGTGGTAGAAATTACACTACTGTGGATATCTACCAAAACTCATTGTAACATGCAGTTAAAATGGGTAGATGTTACTGTATGCAAAGTATACCTAAGAAAGCTGATTTCAAAATTGTAAGATGATCATTTCAAATTTATTTATCTCCCTTAAGCTTTTTAGCAAAAAGGCACAGTGCCATAGAAAGAATAATGGGTTGGCAAGCAGAGGGAGAAAGAAGAAAGTATGGTAGCATGTAGAAAGGCAGTCTATATGAAGTCTTACTCTATGTAAGACAATCATGAAATTTTTCATATGTGTTCTCCCTAATTTCTAACAAAATCTCTTTTAGAAATGAAGACAGAATTGATAGCTATTGAATTAATTTACATAGAGCCATCTGTAAGTCAGGAATTTGAACTCAAGATCTAGTGTGTTTCTAGAGCTTTTTTCTGGACAGTTCTCTATGTTACTTTTCTTATGCTGCAGAACAGACTTCCAGACCTGGCTGTTAACCCTTACCCTCTGTGAAAATGTTCACTTCACATAATCTCTCTGAGCATATTTTATTGTCTGTAAAGTGAAGTCAAAATTTACTAAACGTACAATGTTGCTGTAAGGAATAAATAAATTCATGCAGGTGGTAGGGCTTTATGACTAACTGTAAAGTATTAAACACAATTGTTTTGATTGCTCTTTTTTATTTTCTCACTATTATGAATTATTGGAATTTAAGTTCTGAATCTCATTATTTAATCAATGAGCACTCAGGTCACTGGCTATATCAGAAAATACTGTCAAGATTCAACATTTTAACATGTTCAGAGAACAGCTCTGCCATATTAAACAAGTGCTATTTAGCAAATCTAAGTTCAGCCATGTAATCAGAATGCAGGGCCCATTGAGAAAAGGATGGGGAAGGTCAAATACTGTCCCCTCCCCCAGAACCACAGAACAAGGACCCAGGAAAAATAAAGCTGTTTAGAGGCATGTGACTGCATATTAGCCTGTTCCTGGCAGCAATGTCTGGAGGAATGTGTCAATACTGTGTACTTCTCTTACTTTATTTACCTGAATCAAAGAATAAAGCCTGCAAACATGTATCACTGCAGAAGTTCATTCAGATGCAAACATCAATAAATCTCAAGGCAGGGGGGGCCTCACTGCAAAAGTTCCTGTCATTTTTTTTTTTTATTAAGCATTTGCCTGCCACTGATTATGCATTTACAACTCCAACACTAAAAAAATAAAATTCAGAATACAGTAGTGATGATGGCTGAATTATGGTCAGCAGTGAACAGAAACAAGGAACAAAAGGTGGGTCTGTGATTGCTGACTTAGCTATTTGTTTTTGCCTTTGGAATTGTGTGATCTGGACACACATTGGCCAAGGCATCCTGAAGGGTCCACTCTGCTTGACTGTGCTCTAGATAGGCTACTTCCTGACCACAGATTCTTTTTTTTGGTTTCAAAGATTTTATTTATTTATTTATTTGAGAGCTAGAGAGTGTGAGTGGGGGGAGGATCAGAGGGGGAGGAGAAGAGAGGGGGAAAGAATCTCAGACTCCCAAGACTAAGGCAAGCACACTCTGCATTTGGGGCAGAGCCCAACTGGAGCTTAATCTCATGACCCTGAGATCATGAACTGAGCCAAAATCAAGAGTCAGGCTTAAATGACAGCCACTCAGGCATCCCCTGACCACAGATTCTTAACTTCCCTTTTCTTAGACTGTTTCCATTAGAAAACTTGCCATTGTAGATTCTTTCTCTGGTTCTTTGAGAAATATTCTTCCAGTCTCTTCCCTTTTAGATATAATCTTCAAGAAAGATAGGGCCTCTGCCTCCCACTCTGAGTGGTGGAGATAGGAGCCTAACTTTTACAATAAGTGTCAATTGGCAAACACAGATAGCCTAATCACATTGACCAATCTCCCCACTAAAGTCTTTTCCATTAGTTCACCCCAGCATTTAAAAATCCAGCCTTTTGTTTCAGCAGAATTAAATTCAGTCTCTCTCCCCTACTGTAATAACCTTGACCCCTATTGCAATAGTTTCAAATAAAGTCTTCCTTGCCATTTTAACAAGTATCGGTGCAATTTTTCTTTATCAACATACACACACAAACTATGTGCTATAATAATGTGCAACCATGCAAAGCATTTCCACTTGCAAAGTGATTTTGATCTAGTGTATTATTGTAGCACCGTAAGAGAAAATTAATATCCCTGTGTTCAAGAAAATGAGCCTAATATTCGTAGAAATTAATTCTTGGCTAATGTTCCAACTATTAACTGAGGGATCTAAAGCTTGAACCCAGAGCATTTATTACCATGTCTAGGGCTCTTCCACCTCCACCTCAGTAACAGTTTTGCTCTAAGAAACATCTCAGCAATGTTACGTTCTGCACAAATATGTAGATATTTAACAACATTTACTGAGTTATCAAGGCTTCCTGAGGGGAAAGGGGATTGATTTTTAAATCTCCTGAGAGCAAACTCATTTGGTGGTGCAATATTATGGCTGAACAGATAAATAGAGGACATTGTGTTCTTACCATAACAATGTTAAAGCTGAGTTTAACATTCATGACTATTAATGGAATCATACTTATTTTGTTATATCAATATTTGTAAAAGTGTACCATCATATGACATTATACACACCGTTTTGTAGCCTCATGGAGACTTTAGGTAGAAAAAGCCACTAGCCTTTTATTCAACCATAAGTAGATCTAAAAGTTAATTATGTACTTTTTCACTAAAATTGTTTAAACAGTATATTCTTTCCTTATGCAATATCCATCTCACTGTTACTTGAATAATAAAAAGCATGAGAGTTAAAAAAGAAATGTGATTTGCCTTGTTCATTTTCTCCCCTCCCTCTGAATTCTCAATGTAGAATTAGTGAATGCATGATTTCTTTTGGCCTCTCTAATCTTGATAATAAATGAGTGTGAAACTGCTGAAACATGGTGAGTCTTGATCGTGCTGTATGTACAGGACCAGAACTGTTTAATTATGAGATTATCTGCCAGTTTATGAAGAGGACTAGGAGACAGACACAGGAAACGTAGGTTATCTGATCAGCATGTCTAATTTAATGTACTGACTGTCTTATCTTTTCTCTCTGGTTTGAATGCTGAAATTTTAGACGCTAGAATAATGGAAAGCATAACCAAAGTCTTCATTTTGGTGGTAATTTGGGTGGAATTCATGCTGAGGAAATACCCCAAATGGACTATGTGTACAAAATGCAAATATATACACATATATAAACACACAAAAACATTAAGCTGCCTTCAGGTATATCCTAAGAATTGAATGTCCAGTATAATAATGTATTCTGATTAGTGAGAGTAACTGTATATGCCAGATCTAGGTTGCCTATTTTTCCGATAAAAATATTTTTCCTTAAGATTTTGAACTTTCTTTGCATAGTATTTGCCATTAGAAGCTACTATAAGATTTCTCCATGACATAAGGTCAACATCCAAGCACTGGTCATTGTCCAATAAGTGTGCAAAATTAACATGAAGCAATATATCTATATATAAAAGAGTGATTATGGCATATTTAAGTCATGCTTTTTGGTATCCAGTTATAATATTTGGTAATTCCAGTTATTTCAAAGATCATTGTGAAAGTCTTTTAATTAAGACAAATTAGGGGTACCTGCCTGGCTCAGTTGGTAGAGCTTCTGACTCTTGATCTTGGGGTCATGAGTTTGAGCCCCATGTTGGGTATAGAGATTACTTAAAAAAAAAAACACAAAAAATTAAGACAAATTACATTTAAACCTTGGAAATCACAGGTTGGTGTGTTTTCAGAAGTCCTGGGAGACAGGGTGCTTTGCCAAGGAGGCTGCTATTTCAAACAGATAATAGCTTCTTGATAGCCAGACTCCTGTCTTATTTATTTCTTTATTCCCCCAAATTGCTTAGCATGAGGCCTCATACAAAGTAAATGGTCAGTAAGTGTTAAGCTGGCAGTGTTAGACTTTTAAAGACGGGAATTTTTCATCTAAATATGAGTTGTTGAAGTGTTAAGTAAGTCTGGTATTAGCAGGCATTTGGTTGTTAAAGAATAAAATCCCATTTTTTACTTCATATAAAAATTACCGTCCACTTCACTGAATTCCTTCCAACACCTCCACCAGACTCCTTCTCATATACTGAAATCCCCACAGCAGCAGGACCTCTGTGGTATGCCAAACATTGAGTAGATTTAGGACTTCACCTACAGTAATTACAAACGCTATTTAATGCTTCGCTTCAATCCCTTAAGCGACAAGGGCAAAGCTGAACTCCTAAGTGACATTATCAGATACTAACACAAATAAAACTAATTGTGCCTGCGGTCTTCCAAGTTAGTCTTTGTGACCAAGGCAGGTGCTCCTTCTGCACACCTTTAGCAAGAACTTCTTGTCATTCACAACATCTCAGTTAAAGTCTTCAGGAGCCAAGAAACAGGATCTTCAGGTACCTTTCTGATATGGGGATTTCTAAGTGCTCAAGAGGACAGAAATTCCACAGTAAATTCCTACACAGTAGGGAGAAACGTGATTTTGTTTCTCCAGCTAACTACAATATGTATACAGAACTAGTTGAGAGAAAGCTTCACCATTATTCACAAGAACTTTAGGACAAATCTCATTTTCTCAGACACTTCATAAAAACACCAAATGTTCCTGGAGTCAGTGATGCCACAGGAATCATCCTGAGTGGACCTCCAGGCATTTCTCTTCTGTCTAGAACCTTAGAGCACAAAGGCTTTTGAAAAGCAGGGGATGGAAAAGGAATCAACTTCCAGGCTGAGAACGGAGGGTTAGGAAAAAGTACAGTGATTGTGTCATTTTTATTTATAAATTTCTCTCCTTCATGAGCATAATATTAAAACTTTTTAAAAAAATATTTTTAACCAGGTAGAGTTACCCTCATTTTATTATTATTGTTGTTATTGTTATTATTTAGAGAGAGAAGAGCACGCACATGGGCAGGGAGGGGTGGAGGGAGAGAGAGAGAATCTTAAGCAGGCTCTACGCCCAGCACAGAGCCAGACGTGGGGCTCAATCTCACGACCCTGAGATCATGACCTGAGCTGAAAGCATAAGTGGGACGCTTAACTGACTGAGCCACCCAGGTGCTGGAGTTACCCTTATTTTAATTAGCAAGTGAACTGACAGATGATGATGTTCTCTGTCCTCAGCTTAGGTACTATTTTGAAGATCAGTAGGAGAAGCATTATTTCAATGATGTCCTAGAAGAATACTGACACTCAGGCACACCAGCTGTGCTAAACAACCTTTTCTTTTGCTGCAACAACTTATTGTCATCCCATGCCATCGTCACCTGCATTTGAAGAAGATGTATATTGGTACATTGGTAATACTATCTCATATTTATTGATATGTCAATTTAGAGTGCAAGCTACATATATCTGTGTGACATCATCAGGACAGATAATATAAAGTCCTCTTCTTACTCATGATGGAATTCACAAGGCCTAAAGATGGAGAGAGAGGTTCTTTCCCAATCAGAAATATTCTACACATAGTAATCTGAATAACTTTTCACACATTAATGAACATAAGAAGTAACACATCTTACTTTCTCTTCTTAAGCTTACACAACATAATTTAAGATTATATACACTAAAAACAAAGTACTCTACCTGGCCCTCTGGGAGACTGACGGTGAACCTCACATGGTCCCTCCAGATATGATTTGAAGGAGTTGACATTGCAATAAGTCATGTCAAGATGATAAGAGCTACACATGTGTGGATTTTATGAGTCAAGTATGGAGGAAGACTCACAGAACAGGTGGGGAGATTTCACCTACAGTTTATGGAGAGAAAGGTAGCAATTAAGAGGAAAGGGATCAGAAATGGCCTCATTTACCCTAAAACTCCTTGTTTTGTTTTTAAAGAAACACCACCAAAAGGGGATGAGCTCAGTCAATCCCTTCCTCAGTCATCGGCTCCCCACCATTCTCCAAATACTATCCCCAAACATTTTGGAGGCAGGGGGTGGAGGGAGAGGCAGCTAATCAGAGTCTGAGAGCAAGATGATCTGCACTCTGTAAGCAGGCCACTGAAGGGCCTTGTAACACACCTAAACCAGGTTTGTTCGATTCGATCAATAAGGCCAAATGGGATGCACGGAATGCTCTTGGCAATCTGCCCAAGGAAACTGCTAGGCAGAACTATGTGGATTTGGTGTCTGGTTTGAGGTCTTCGTCTGACTTCTCTAGCCAAGTGAAGCCTGAAGCAGACAGGAAACAAGCTGGATATGAAACACGGGTGATGACCTCTGAAGACCGCATCACAAAGATCATGTTGAACCGGCCTGCCAAAAAGAATGCACTGACCACACAGATATATCGGGAAATCACGCTTGCACTTGATGACTCTACCATAACTGTTTTTACAAGAAGTGGTGATTATTACTCTAGCGGAAATGATCTGACTAATTTCACTGATATTCCCCCTGAAGGAGTAGAGGAGAAAGCTAAAAAGGGTGCCATTTTACTGAGGGATTTTGTAGGCTGTTTCATAGATTTTCCTAAGCCTCTGGTTGCAGTGGTTAATGGTCCAGCTGTGGGAATACCCGTCACCATTCTCGGCCTATTTGATCTTGTGTATGCATCCGGCAGGACAACATTTCACACTACTTTAAGTCACCTTGGCCAAACTCCAGAAGGATATTCCTCTTACACTTTTCTGAAGATAATGGGCCCAGCCAAGGCAGTAGAGATGCTCATTTTTGGGAAGATGTTAACTGCTGGAGAAGCCTATGCTCAAGGACTTGTTACTGAAGTTTTTCCTGATAGCACCTTTCAGAAAGAAGTTTGGACCAGGCTGAAAGCATATTCAAAGCTCCCCTGGAATGCTACGTGTATTTCGAAACAGATCATCAGAAATCATGAGAAGGAAAAGCTGCACGCTATTAACGCTGAAGAAAGCAACATCCTCCAGGAAAGAAGATGGCTGTCAGACAATGCATGAATGCAGTCATGAACTTCTTAACCCGAAAAGCCAAGCTGTGATGCCTGTTACAGCAGAGTTACACATTTCAAAGGAAGGGATGTGCTGTCATTTCTGATTTCCAGTACTTGAACTAAATAAATTCTGCCTTTTCTCAGTGCTAAATTAAAAAAAAAATTAATTCATTTAAATCACTTAGTTCCCAGAACATGTGAGTTGTTATTTTAAAAGGATCAAGATGATAACATTAAAATATCTCCCAGAAAACAATTGTAAAAGTGAAATCTTATCATTTAAGGTTTGGTAATACACAAACTTCTGGCTTTGTCATGACTCTGACAGATTTTTCTCCTTGGTGAACTCAACTGATTAATTTCCAATTTACCTCAATTGAGATACCCAGAAGGAAGAGTAGGAGGCGAGCCTTAAGTACCCAGGGCTTTATGACTTGCATTTGCTGCTGTCAGGAATTGCCCACAATCCTTTATAAACCTGGGGATTCATGTGATTATAGAGTCTTACATCCCCAATGTGATTACTGGTTTCTCTGCTTCTTTCACGTACTCTGCAATGTTCTTAAGACCCAATGAGGGTTGAAAAAACAAGACTTTTATTGCTGTAAGTGACCTGAATTGTATGATTTTTATCTTCCTCTTTAGAAATAGCGGTAATAAAACATGGGCCCATCCTACCTCTCTTCCTAGGACTATGGTGATGAATAAAATAATTGCAAGCAAGCAGACCATTTGTTTTCAGCTTTGGTGTTCATTTTTCTGAAAGAGCTGTCGTTATTTTTGACAGTGCCCTGCTCACTTCCACAGTTCCCACCGGGAGCAGTGCCAAGACCAACCAGACTCCCAGCTGTGTTCATGTGGGCCTTTCATCCCTGCCCTTGCGATCTTTCTCATGACAGTTCCTTTTCTTCTGGAATGTCCTATCACAATCTTTGGACATCTAAACTCAAATTAGAGCAGGCCCCGAATAATTTAAAATTTGGTAATTACGAAGAAGAGTGGACTCGTATGCTAAGGCTGCCATAGTAAAGTACCGAATCTGGGTGGCTTAAAACCACAGGAATGTATTCTCCCCCGTTTCTGGGAGCTAGATGTCTATAATCAAGGTGTCAGCAGGGCCATTCTCCCTCTGCGACTCAGAGTAGAATCCCTCTTTGCTTCTTCTTTGCTTCTGGGGGTGGCTATGGATTCTTGGCACTGCTTGGCTTGCAGTTGCATCACTCCAATCTCTCCACCTGTTGTCCCCTGGCAATCCCCTGCGTGCCATACCTTCACATGGCATTTTCCTCTTCTTATAAAAATACCCAACATTATTGGATTTTATAATGACCTTATCTTAACTTGATTATACCTGCAAAGACCTAATTTCCAAATGAGGACACATTTAGATGGACTTGGATTAAGACTTCAATACTTCTTTTGAGGGGACAGAATTCAATCCATACAAGGAATTTTATAAACGGTAATAGTAACACAAGTATTAGATATTATTTTTCATATGTATATTTCCAAAACTTCTTTAAACATAGTAGAGTGTTACAATACACGTTAATTAGAACCTAATTGGCTTTTATCCCCATGTTGATATAAGCCACATTATATTTCCATTATATTATAGAATAAAGCTCTAACTTATAGAAGATATCTGATCCTGGGGGTGATTATAATTATCTAGAGGGATGAAAGGGATTTTCCTGGAAATCATGGTTAATTTCCTGTTAAATTAGTGTAAAGTGTTGGAGTCAGGAAATTCTAGACTGTTCTTCTTTCCGTATTTTTTCTCTAGTTTCCTAAGAAACCGTTTCGCCTTTAGAGGTTCTATTGATTTTCTTCACTGTGTCACAGCTTTGGAAACAAGTGTTTGCTAGTTACTTATAAAAGTCACCTAAGTAGCCAACTGGGAAACCAGTTACATTGGTTTGGAAACCAGCCTGACCAACTATCTAGGTGTCTGATTTTGGAGAACTATCTTCATGGAAGATTTTCTTGCCCTTTCTGACCTTTTTTTCTCTCCATTTGTTAAAGGGGGGGATTTAAAAATATAGGACATAAAAATTTCTTTCCAAAGCAAAGTGATTTTTGCTTTTTATGATGCAGCCATGCCCTCACATAGCATTACATATGTAATCTTAACAAACACATGATAACACATATATTCACCACTAATTCCAGATATTCTTACATCTTAAATTAGGTGAAAACGGATATAACTATGTAAGGATTAAATCCCAGACTTATTTTGTATACCTATAATATGTACAAATATGAAGACTTGTTTTTGAGGATTATGTAACAATAATGATATTTGTGATTATCATGCCAAATAAATAGGAAACTTAACTCTACTTTATAATTTTAGGCCTAGAATCTGGGAATTCTGGGATTCTTGGGCCAAGATTTCTTGACAAAATGCCATACTGAGGCTTAATTTTCAGCTATAGTACAAGGGACATATTTATTGTTTCTCAGCTACTTAAAAAAATGTACTTGTGTTTGCAGATGGTACTTCTCAGCTAGCTCGAGTAGTTATCTAACTGATACAACCACTCACCAAACCTGCTGCTATAGCCAGTGTTCATCATGTTCATCATACACAAAATCCATACCTCAGTGTTGCCTAAAAGTTTTTCAAACTAAGGCTCTGAGCTTTTGTAAATTTTACTTAATAAACCAATTAAGCTATATTCATTATAATCCCTGGAAGTTTATCTGCTAAGACAATGCTCTTACAACTAAATTGTCTAATTGAAATATGTTCAATGTGTTTGGAATTGCCACGGAAGCATTTTACTGTTGCAGACCAGCAAAACTTGGATAGGATTTGGATTCATCTAACGACTTGGGAAACAGATGGTGTTAAAAAGATACAGATGTAGCAGCTTCCATTGATTCTTAATATGCCCCTTTTTTGTTGTCTTAAGCATATTCATCAGCAAACGAAATACATGTTTTGCTAAAGTCAATGATTTGCATATTAAGATGGGAGAAAAAACAAAATGCAATAACTAAAAAGTTGGGCCATTACTGCCAGAGGAAGGAAATTTTCCAGAAGAAACCCTTAATTTTAGAAAGCAGGATATATCATTACTCATTATTCATTTACACATTTATTTATCCAATAGATAATTATGAGCACCTGTCATGGTAGGAACCATGGTAGCCATTTAGATATGGGTGTAAACTTAAACTAAGTTATGATTCCTGTTCTTAAAGAACATCTTAAGTAGAAGATGGGTAATGAATGAGAACCTCCAAACAAGTTAAAAAGTGGGAAATGCCATAAAAGACAGAGTGCTGTCAAAATTCAGACTTGGGAGAGGCTATTTGTGGCCAAATTTATGGGAACAACAACATTTAAAATAGAATTTGAATACTAGATCAGTTTCAATAAATGGAGATGAAAAAGTAGAAAGACATAGCAGTACTTAGAAACTTAGAAAGACTAGACCTAACTCAAGCGAATAGAAGGAAAAGCAACTATGTAGAGTACAGATAACATTGTAAAAACTTTTAGGTTTGAACAATGATTAAAAGATGTGAACGTTGCTCACTAATATCAGAAACTATTAAAATTTTTTGCGTGGAGGAAGGCTATGTTTAATGAGTTTTATTAAGAGATGGTATATAAGATAGTTTGAAGGAGCAAGGAGCCTAAGGCTGGGTGATTTTAGTTACTGAAATTATCTAGGACAGAAAAGTAAACATAAAGATGAAAATAATGTGGAGTCAATATAAGTTTAAAGGAAAACATTATGAGGCTTGATAATTGATTAAAAGGGGACAATGTTGGAAAGAGAGCACATGGCAGAGAAGGGTTATGAGACAGAATGTCAAAGAAAACCCAGAGTTAAAGCCAAGGGGACAGGAAAAGAGCCGCTGTCCCAGCCAAAATCACAAAATTCGGGTAGAGGCAGTTGTTTGACAGGGAATGTGAGGCATATTTTGGGTTATTTCAAACAGTATTATTCAATCAAAATATAATGTGATAACATATTTCATGTAACCCAGTGTATCCAAAATAATTATTTCACCACATAAACCATACAAAAATTATTAGATTTATGCTACATTTTGTACTATGTGTTTTTTTTAAAAAAGATTTATTTATTTGAGAGAGAATGAGAGAGAGAGAGAAAGCCTGAGCAGCGGAAGGGGCAGAAGGAAAGAAACTCAAGCAGGCCGCATGCTGAGTGTGAAGCCTAACGCAGGGCTGGATCCTATGACCCCAAGATCATGATCTGACCTGAAATCAAGAATCCAACACTTAACTGACTGAGCCACCCAGGAGGCCCTATACTATGTCTTTAAAACCTACACATACCTTACACTTACTGCACATTTCAACTCATATTAGGAATATTTCAAAAGCATAACAGCTACATATGGTTAGTGGCCACCGTTTTGGACAGGGCAGTTTTAGAAACTTCATGTGAAAATATCCAAACAGTTGGGGTGCCTGGGTGGCTCAGTCATTTAAGCAACTGACTCTTGATCTTAGCTCAGGTCTTGCTATCAGGGTCATGAGTTCAAGCCCCACATTGAGCTCCATGTGGAGCCGAACTAAAAAAAAAAAAAAAAAAAAAATCCAAGAAGTTGAATGGAAAGTTGTCACCATCAGATGGAGTAACTCATGTAATTGATAAGATAGAAGTGAATAAGATCATTAAGAGAATAAAGAGAAACATAAGAAGAAGATCATAGACATATTCTTGGTAATATCCATATTTCTGTGCACAGGAGACATAAGAGCAGGGAGTGGAAAAAAATAATATTAAATAGGTAGAAGAAGAAACAACACAAGGAGGGATCATGGAAACCAAAGGAAATGGGATATTTAAGAATTGAGAAGTACAAATCAACTGACATCAACTGACAAACATTACAAGGAATTAAGAGAATGAAGATTGAAAAACAAACAAAACGCTTGATAATTTAACTGGATATTAGTGTGCTTGACAAGAACAAGTTTAATAATAATTTCCAATCACCTGACAGGAGTGTCTTGGAGAATATAGGCAGACTGAAACAAATCATGTACCTGACTTCCAAAATCCATTCTACGAATTGATGGGAACAATTGAGGACACAAAACGAAACGGCTCGAGTGTGAGCTGAGGTCTTGGAGACAGGAAGTTCAATATCCTTTCAAGTTGTTTCGTTGTGAAAATAAAGAGATGCTGTAATATTGTGAACATCTATAAGGGATGAGGTTTTGATGTGCCTTTGTTTGTTTAAGTCTATCAGGGAAATGCACATGTCAATAGGCTAAGGAGTCAGGAAAGATTATAGATACAAGGAAAATAAAAGAATGATACAGGGAAGAAAAATCCTAAAGTAGAGACATATTTCTTTTCTAGAGTTATTAAAAGTAAAAACTTACTAGATGTATAAAAATATGTATAAAACATAATGAAAAGAAGAGGTAACTAAAATAAGGTCAATTGCCTTGGGCTTTCATTAACATAGGAGAGACAATCATTTCTACAAAAATATAGGGATAGAAATAAAACTTTTATGAAAGCGGGAAATATTTTCCATGTACTAGAGAGTCAACTGGAGAAAACAAAAAAACATTGTAAAGTAGCTATAATAGCATAGCATGAATTAGTAGTGAGTGCAATTAACCAATCTAATTACTTAGGAATTTCTTCCTTTGCTTTCAGTTGTGGACTGGGACATATCTGAATTTGGTAATTGGCATGGCTGAAATTCATCAGGACAAGGGATTGCTGACTCATTTATTAATCTGTTTTTTAATTTTTTTTTTAATTCCACACAAATATTCTGTGAACTTGTTACGCCCGAGGCACAATGCTGGATCATTGCAACATAGCAGTAAACACCATACATTTCCTGTCCTTATGGATCTTACAGTCGGATGAGACAGAAATTCAACTATGTAGGCAAATACAATATATTGTGGTGTTATAATACAGCACATACCCAGGGTTGTTGGACTGCATAGGAGAGTCCTCTAACACTGACATTAGGAACAACTAAATAAATGGTGATTAACAAAGAGTGAAGATGTCTGTGGGAAAAGCTGAAGGGGGGAAAAAAAGTGAGCCATCAGTATGCGAGTGGGGCTCAAGTATTTATTGAGGATGTACTTTTCACCCAGCTCTTTATGTCATATCATGGCCAATAAAGTCTATTTATCTTGAGTTTGGAATATCAGCATCTAAGCTTTTCAAAACAAGAGAGCTATTGAGTAACAAAGTCATACAGCACTTATGTTTGCCAAGCTGCATTGTATCAAAACCTACTGTAACCCACAGAGAGTGCTTACTAATTTCGAGGTGGAAATATGTACCCCAACTTCTCCTTCTCATACACCTACTTCCAGTTTGTCACCAAATTCTATTGGATACGCCTTCAAAATGTATCCCAAATCCAGCCACTCATCAAGTCCTTTGCTACCACACTGTCACAAGTCACCATCATTTCTCACCTTACCATGCAATAGATTTTTAGCTGGTGTCAATGTTCCAAGTTTCACCCTCCCCTTAACATGCCAAATGTCAGGTTTGTCACTCCGCTGCTTAAAATCCTCTACTAGTGACCTATTTACTCATAATAAAAGTAAGCTCTTAACAAAGGCTTTCAATATTCAGCAGATCCCGTTCTTACCTAGGTGGCATTGTCTACTAACACTTTGCCTGCACCCTCTGACCTCTCCTCAGCCCTAATAGTTTTCTTGCTGTTTGTATATTTTCCAGACACTGTTTTCTCAATGACACCTACACTAACTACCCTTATTTAAAACCACAAACTGCCGACAAAACCTTCCTCCACTCACATAGCAGATCCTGCCCTCCCCGCCCTGTTTGCCCCACTTAGCACCTTCTAACATACTTTACAATTGACCTACCTGTTATTTTTATTATTTACTGTGTGTCTCCCCTCTTAGAAAATAAGCTTCACAAAGACAGGTATGTATCACATGTGCCTCCAAAACGACTTCTCATGGCATAAGCTCCGTATATATATATTGAATAAAATAACATTTATTCTCAGGAGGACACAGATCTTTTTTTCCATAAAAGTGTATATAACCCCACCTTTATCGTGATGCCCTGTTGGATAGAATTATGCACTGCACTCGGGGCATGTGGGTGGTTCAGTAGGTTAAGTGTCTGATTCTTGATTTCAGCTCAAGTCATCATCTCAGGGTCGTGAGATCAAGCTCCGCCATTGGCTCCCCACTAGGCCTGGAGTCTGTTTGATATTCTCTCTCTCTTCCTCTTGCCCCTCACCCAGTTCGCCCTCTCTCTCTCTCAAAATAAATAAATAAAATCTTTTAAAAAATTATGCACTGCACTGTCCCTGAACATGCAATTATAAGTTCTCTGACTAACATGCAGTATAGCTTTAAGTTACTGAGAATCTCGGCAAGAGTTTATGATCTTATTTTAATGAAGAGGAAAATCTGTCTATCTACAAATTACCACAATAAACTATGTTGAGGAGATTTAAGTGTGCACAACATTAGAGCTTAGAATTTCACCAGAATTTAAAAATGTGACTTCCTCAGAGAATTCACTAAGCATTTCTTCTGTGTCAGGAGCCAGGCTTGAAAATAAGAGGATGAAGTGGCCAAGGGGGGTTAAAATGCCTTTAACCTCAAAGGAACTTCTATTCCAAAGGGTAGGGAGGGAGTTATCTGAGGAAAAGATCCATTTGAAATAGCAATAGAAAGAGATTAAGCTAAAACAGAAAAATCTATAAAAACAGCAAATTTGGAAACTATCTAGGCCGGGCATCTTAGGAAAATCGCCTACATTGGTAGTCTACTTAGTGTTATTATCCGTGATATTTAAGACTAGGCAGAGAAAGGTCACTTGTGGGAAACAGAACACCACAACCACCACTGGTGCATGTTCGCTCAGACTCCGAGATCTCTGAGAAAACTCGAGATTGCAGGGTTAAAAATAACCCGAAAGGATCAGAGTGAAATGCCCTTGGGATGTGTGTGGTCTGTTCTAAAGTCCGCAGCAGAAGATGTTTAGTAGATAGGAAGCCCGCTGTAAACAGCACACTGTGCATTCCCTTCTTTGTTCCCTTGTCCTGTAAACAGCACACTGGGCACTCCCCTCTTTGTTCCTTTATTCTGTTTAAGATTCTTACGTGCTTGACTAATCCTGTATACATGGAGGAACGTGCCTTACTACACCCCTGCTGTAGAAGGTATATAAGAGTATGGAAACTAAACCTCAGCTCCTCGGGCTGTTAGCTCGGGGTCCCCTGTGCCTCGCTATACTGTCGTCTCTCTTTCTCAGTTCCTTCGCCGCCCTAGGTACCCGAATCTCTGAGGTCGACAGTCACTCATCCTGGAAATGAGATGTCTGGGTTGTATACAACTGGGAAGCCTAGAATGGGTACATTATTAACCTCTTGGCCCTTCAAACACAGTCTGTGGCAGGAGCAACCTGTTTTCTTCTTCCTGCTGCTCCTCACTGAAGCCATTCCGCATCTATCCCTACCCTGCTACCTAAATGATAATTATAATAATACTAATAATATAACAATAACACTAGTAACAGCAACAGCCATAGAAATGTGATTTAGAGACAACTATGGTTTCTTTTATCTAGAAAGGAAGTAAGTTATATTATCAGTGTCAACAAAGCCGCCATCTTTATTCTCTCCTGGATGATCACTTTCAGTGACATTTCATTCCCGCCATCATCTCCACTACGCCCTCATTCTTTTTTCTTTTCTTTTTTTTTGACCATTCAAGTACATATTCTTTCTTTGGCCAACATGTATATACATTTTATCATCTATTACTTTTCATATATATGTATATACATCGTTTTTCACATTTAATTACCAACGATTTTATCTGTTTAAATCTATTTGTCTACATCTATTTAGATATTACAAACCAATCCTGCTTATATATTTAATTCACCTCTATTTTAACCATTCATATATCATTTCAGAAACCTAATAAAGATAATATAGTCTAATTCTTTCAGTTTCTGAATGAAGAAACAAATATGAAGAATGTTAAGTAATTTGCCTAAAATTGCTCAAATTATTCATGAAAAAGTCACGTTTAGAAAGCAATAAATATATTAATATGCTGCTGTTGGCATACTATTGTTCTTTTTATAACAGAATTTGTTCTGAACAAAGCAGAGAAAATTAGATGTAAATTTAATAGCAAGAGGAATTTTTCACTCAAATGAACTACTTAGGATTTAGAGGTTTTCTATTTTGTTTTGGTTTTGCAAGACTGTTTTTCTTTTCTCCACAGTCCTTTTTCTGCACATTGCAGGCTAACCCAAAGCTATGCTACAATTTTGCAGAAACACCTGATTGTAGTATTTCTCCGAGATATCCATTATTCCTGTGGCCAGAACGGTACATTTCAAAACAACTTAATATGCAAAGTAGTCATTTGTTTACCATAGCTTCTTCACCCTTCTCTTTGCACTTGAATAGGTTTCAAGATAAGTAATATTGAAGGATGATAATCTTGATAAGTGTTTTCCTCAATGACAAGAATTCTTCAAACACCTCTTAAAAGAGCAATCGATATTCATTGCTCAAAATCAGAATTATTTAACCTTTACACGATGAATCCAATCTCCCTTCCACCTTGCTCTTTATCATTTGTAATAATGCTGGAATGGTATCACACTTTGTCAAAATAAATTTGAAATGGAGGTATCCTACAAAATGCATGAATAAGAAGCAGATAAATACACATCGCCATATTACAAAATGAAAATAGGTGCACAGTCTCTGTGTAATACAGACAACAAGCTGCTAAACACAAAAGGCCAAAAAGTTGTGATTGCAAGCTCCAGTGTATGGTAAAATCTGTGTTGTAACTTGATCCTTAGCCCGAGACCACACATTAGACCACCTAACTTTAGGCAAATCTCAAAAATTAATGCCTTTTGGAGCACTGGGTGTTATACACAAACAATGAATCATGGAACACTACATCAAAAACTAATGGTGTAATGTATGGTGATTAATATAACATAATAAAAAAAAATTAATGCCTTTTCCGTAGGTCCCATGGTGGTCAAAAAAAGAGAATTTCATGAATCAGAACAATTTTGGTACAATGGAAATAAAGAACCTCGGAATCCAGAGGCCCATCTACCTTGGGCATACCTTGCAATTTTATAATTTTGTGTCTTTGCTCAGACCATTTCTTCTGTCTGGAATGCTGGTTTCCTCCACTCAATTATCACCTCCATTTCTAGCTTCTAATTTATATCTTTTTTATAGCATTTTATATATACTCTATCATGTATGAAAATAATTTGTTGTAGAGTTGCCACCCTGCAATGCTAGAAACTCCGTAAGGGGGAGGCCTGTGAAGGATGTGTCTCTTGCTGCTCTGAGCGGAGGGCCTGCTCACACACTTCCCAATTAATGAATGAATGTGAAAGTACAATGTAGGAGTCTAGTTACTACCAGCTGAATTGAATTGATTAGGCCACTGAAAGATTCAGTTCTCTCAAGTTCTCTGCTGTGAAATGTCACTTCAGGCTTAGACAGCAGTGATGAATCATGGCTTCTGAAAGACCATATTTAAAATAAGCCTCTGTTGCCTGGGAACCAAGCAAGTATCACTGGCAGTTTTATGGATTATCTTATCAAATTTGCTGATATCAGCAAGAAAACCCTTTGAGTACCAGATAGAGAAAGACAGTATAAAAGGAAGAAGAAAGCATCATAATTATGATGGTCATTTGTATAGACTTTTACTATTTCCACATACTTTCTTCACCTCTAAATAGTTTTGTCCATATGGTAGATACTATTATTGGTGGTGGTGGTATTATTATAATTATCCTTTCATATTCTACTGAAATGATACAAATGACCCTGAAAACAGTACCAACCTGTTTTCTTGCCTTCCTGCCTTCTTTTTTTGTGGATTTTCACTTTTTAACCTATTCTCTTAGCTCACAAATCATAACTCTGTTTTAGGTTAAATTTTATATCAAGATGAAGACTAGCTGTACACAGGGGTGAGATACTCTCTATTCATATAAAGACATCCGGTCAGCTTTTCCATGTGATTGAACATCCACGTAATTCACTAGGAGAAATTAACTTCTAAAATTATTTTAAAGTTAGTTTTGAAATTGTCCTCCTTAGATATGTATTTAAATTATACACACATTCCATGTTCATAACCCTTTATTAAACAGATTTGGCTATGGGCTGGAAAATTGTTTCGGTGGCTAAAGACTAATTCTAAGCACTTGATATATATTAAGTCTACTTTCTTTTTTTTTTCTCCAAGTTTGTTAGTGAAGAAAATTTCCTACTTTGCATAGGTGAAATGAGTTTTCATGAAACTGCGTTTCTTCTAAGCTAAAACTATAGAGGGAATCATGAGCCAAGGGAGACACTATTAGTTAAAAGGAAAGTGCTCAGAAGAAAAACTATTGTCAGTTCCTCACTAAAAGCTAGAATTAAATTACCCTTCAGTACTGTATCATTCAGGGCACAACCCAGGAAAGAGAAACATTAGGAGTATGATGGAATAAAGGCTTTATTACAGGAATTGGATATGACACAACTGTGGGAGAGGTTAGAAAGTAAGGTGGAACACGGAGAGGTTGGAAACCAGAGTAAAGTTGCTAAGGCACCCTCCTGAAGGGCTGGCAATGGTGCACAAGTGAGGGCTTGCATGGGAATCTGGGAAGCCAGGCACGCCCACCTCGGTGGGTGACCACGACAGGAAGCTGATGGCTAAGTCTGTGGAGTGCTGTTGTCTCTGCGTCTTGTGGTGAGCCTCTGTTGCAGGCCCACAGTCAGGAAGAACTGGACATAAAGCATGTCCTAAATGAGGACCGGACATAAAGCATGTCCTAAATGAGGACACACTGAAACCCACAGGCACCTCTTGTTCTATCTCTCAGCGCATCAAACCACTATGACCTTCAGAGAGGAGTGACTCTGGCTTCACTTCTGCTTTCTGCATCTCATGCAAATATTTGTTTTGGTCAACTCTGACTGGAAAGCATCAAGAAAAGGAATCCTAGGAAATGCAGTTCCAGCTTAGCCAAGTTGACTTAGGAAAAACAAATCACAGATTTTTGAGTTCAAGTTTCTTTGAAGCATTTGTGTATCAAAGTCATCAGATGAATAGAATATATATTCTAGAAAGATTTTGATTCTGAAATATTTTAGGTAGAATCCAATTTCTAAGGATAAGAGAAACTATTAACTGGACAGATTTACTAAACATTGCATATAATTGATAATGTCAGTAACCAGAGAGGAAGATTGGTACTAATAACTCACAGTTATATCAATATAACAAGAATCCAAAGTAAGTAAGACACCATGGTTATCGAAAAACAATTGTTTGAATCATACGTTCTGTTGACTTTCTCAGTTTGCCACATTTGGACTAATCCTATCTTACAGTTCAATTTATCCACCACCCAAGGATCAGCCTTAACCAGGGAGCAGATTTTCGAATTTTCACCATGAGAACTGGAAACAAGTGGCCCCTAAAATAGCCGGAATTGCAAGATGAAACTTATCTATGAGCAGTAAGTGGTCATGTCAATGTATCTGAATTAATTCCGTATACTGGGATATTTTTAATCTCTAATATGTTAACTTAGATAAATTAAAATGCTGTTCAAACCAGACCTCAGGCCGCTCAATATAAAAGCATTAAATATACAGTTTGATTCAAGAAAATGATCAAGAAACATGAAGAACAGTGAACACAGGTAGGGTGCTACAAAAGAGGAGTTTTGGGCAATCTGACTGACACAAAAGATGGATATTAATCATTCTTTCTTCCCATGAAAAGGAAATCAAGAATATGGCAAAAATCCTCAACTATGTAATATTACCTACAGGAGGCTTTGGCCAGGAGTAGAATGCTGTATAATATGATGACTAAATGTGGTTTACACAGTCTCATTTCCAATGTCCTTTTTTTTTTAACCAATGCTATGATAAAGGGTGTCAATCAGTTGTAAGTGAAGCAACTTTTCTATATCTCTGTTACTGTTATTAAACCTATCATCATCCATTTTAAATCTTTCATGGATCCATGTTCTCCATTCTGTCATTAATATCCTTACAAAGTTTGTCTCTATGTATCGGTCCAGGATTTTTTCTCAATACCATCCTTTACACATCTTTTCTCAGTGAAAATAAAGTCTCCTCTCCTCCTTCTCTTAAGTGGCATATACATGCTGGCCTCTGTGCATGTTGTCCTTTGTGTCTTCTTACCAACTCAGCCTTTCTGATTCAAATGCCTCTTTTTCCCAGAACAGTCCCTAATTATATTCTGATATAATTTTATTAACAAGTTAATAAAAATAACAATTTTTATTAACTAAATGATTGGCAGGATGATATAGAACCCTCTTGAACATCTCAAGCAGCTGCTTATTTCTAAAATGACCACTTCAAATTAGCTAAAGATGAGACAAGAAAGGAAAGAGACAGAGTGTCTGGGGAGGGCAGGAGAAGGGAGGGGAGGGGAGGTTAGAAAATGAGACGCGAGGGAAGGGAAGAAGTGGAAGGGAGAAAAAAGAACAGGAGGGGAAGCAAGCAAAGAAAGGAAAAAAGAAAATATTTTCGAAGAGGTCCAACTCAAAAAGAGTATGAGTGAGTTAGACAAAAATATTTTAAATATATTCATATAATAGTATATATATTTTAAAATTTTCCTTCTAATTTTGGCTGTCAATTTCTGAGGGTTAAATCAGTTCTGCATCTCAATTCATGACACATTATCAGTGACCTGTATAAGACATTAATTTTATTTTCTTTTGTCTTTATTTCCAACTATCACTGTGCCTTCCTTCTATAGATAACAATGTTGATCTTCTCGTATGTTTAGTGTGTATCTTTTTGTTCATATTTTCTTTTAAAATGTGTTTCATTGTTTATATATATATATATATATACACAATGTGTATTATTAAATTATTTGAATGGTTTTTCAGAGTCAAACTGAGGGTTCTAGAGGAGAGGGGGTGGGGGGATGGGTTAGCCCGGTGATGGGTATTAAGGAGGGCACCTACTGAATGGAGCCCTGGGTGTTATACGCAAACAATGAGTCATGGAACACTACATCACAAACTGATGATGTAATGTATGGTGGTTAACATAACATAATAAAAAAATTATATGAATGGTGCTTTACATAAACATTTGATTCTGTCCTTTGTTTTTTCATTAGTGAACTTTTAAGACCCACTGATGTCACTGTGTGTACATCTAGTCAGTTGCTTCTCACTTCTGTGTAGTACACGCTGGTGTGTATCCACTACATTTTACCCAATCCCTACCCTCCTGTCCCCAGTGAGGGACACCTACATTGTCTATAATTCTTTACCAACACAAACAACACTGCAATAGAATTCTCATCTCTTTCTCCTTTTGAACCTGTATTAGAATTGAGATATATACTCAAACATGGTTTGACTAGGTCATATGTGTAGTCCAGGTATTGAGACACTGCTTTCCAGAACACTCATACCAGTTTACACTGTCAGCAGCAGTTCATATTTTATGTTATTTTCAGAAATGGGAAACTTACCATAACCAAAAATTCCAGAATGCATGGATATTTGTAACTCTACTGTCCATACTATAATGATTGTATCTCCTTTAAGCTGTAATCTCTTTAAATGCCTTTAAATGCTTAAATTGTGTGAGCTTAGTTGGACTAGGGTCCAGGACTTACAACTTAGTAACTATGAGACCTTTAATAAATCACTTTCTTTCTGATATTTTCATTCTTTCATTCATTTAATCAGTTATGCTATTTATTCAAACAATACTAATTAAGCAACAACAGTGTACTTGGTTTATGACTGTATGACCTCACGTATATGTTTCTTCACTAGAAGGGGAACCTCTATAGTAGACGTTATGAAGATGATAGTCAATATGTTGTGTCGGCCATGCTCTCAGAAAGCTCTTGGGGGTTCAGGGGAAGTCTTCCCTGAGAAAGACAAATTAATTTGAGACCTAAAAGGAATTGATTAGTCATAAAAGCAAGGAGTACAGAAAATCATTGGGTTGAGGATAACAAGAATGAAGCATATTCTGCATAGTGGAAAAATAAGTACAACAGCCATGGGAAAAAATTACCCCCAAGCTGGGATCCAGTGACAGAAAGAGGTGTCATTGAGCAGAGAGAGATGGTAGTCTTAGTAGAAGACTCAAGAGAATCAAGAAGGTGATGTTGGACCAGGTAGGATACTGCAGGACTTGAAAAACATTTTGGATTAGAGAAAAATATCTATAGATTGTATGGGAATATTCAAATATTAGAAAAAAGGAAGGAAGAGAGCCTCAATGATCTCTTTCAGTCCTTTCAACCTGTTTCTTTTAAATCTATCCTTCCAATTAGACGACCATTAGCCACATGTGGCTATAGAGCACTTGTAACATGGCTAGTCTGAATCGAGATCTGCTGTAAGTATAAAATACACACTAGATTGCAAAGACTTCACAGAAAAATGTAAAATACCTTATTAATAATTCTTATATTGATCATATGTTAAGATGGTGATATTTTAGATATATTGGATTATATATATTGTATTACACAAATTAATTTTATCTGTTTCTTTTTACCTTTTTAATATAGCTATAAGAAAATTTAAAATTACATATGTGGCTTTCATTATCTATCTGTTGGATGAATGCTGCCGTAAATAATTTGCTTTCTGGGCACCATAGAATGCTGAAGATTCATCTAAGAGTGAAGATTTTTGCTGACAAAGCGGGAAATTTCCCTATATCGAATCTGAACCCTATAGAAGGTTACATTCAGCCTTGAGATAATTTCAAAACCAGAGTCCCAGGAAGAAACCATCTAACTAGATTATATGCTGTGCAGACTTCAGCAGAGCAGTTCGGAAGATTATGTGGGAGTTAAAATATATGCACATATCCCATCATATAGCAACAAGATATGTGCTCAGAGAAAACTCCCACACACCACTTAGAATACTGGCTTAAATGTTTCACCAGTAAAGTAACGTTGAATAAAGGAGAAAAAAAAAAAAGAAAAACCTAGCAGTAGTACAGTGAATGCCACATACTGTAGTTAAATGGAGAGGGTTGTTTTGCTGAAAATAAATTTTCATGAGTGTTTTTTAAAAAATGTCTTGCCAGGAATTTTTTCCTTTGATATGGCCAGCTAAAAAACCCATTACTACTTATTGAACTTTTATGATCGACCCTTTGCATATTTGAAATGATTTGAAGGGCGTCTGGGTGGCTCCGTTGGTCAAGCGACTGCCTTCGGCTCAGGTCATGATCCTGGAGTCCCGGGATCGAGTCCCACATTGGGCTCCCTGCTCAGCAGGGAGTTTGCTTCTCCCTCTGACCCTCTTCCCTCTCGTGCTCTCTATTTCTCATTCTCTCTCTCTCAAATAAATAAATAAAATCTTTAAAAAAAATGTTGCTGTGCACTTAAAAAAAATGATTTGAAGAACATTTGTTAAATTCTGTTTTGTATCAACCTAGCTGAATAAACTTTACTTATGACCTTCAAAGACCTCACGGTCCAATAGAATAGACTGGTGCGCAAAGAAATAAAATAGTGTAAAAAGTTGAAGAATCAAATTACATCTAAAATGCAAATATAACACGATTCTGTCTGCCAAGAAGCATGTAATTATACTGTCTTTATTTTTTCTTAAAAATCAAATGGCTCCTGAAAACCTTTAGTTGCTTTAAAAAAAGCTGCCGCATATGGGCTAAATAAGGGAACTGGCCTTTGATTTAAATAAATTAATATTTTATTTGGAGGACCTGTCAAGAATGATGTCATGCATATGTGTTTCTACTGGCATTTTATATTTTATAATTATTATGTGGGTATCAGAGAATGATATTTTTTCCAATCCTTTTGAGTCTTCTGTGAAAGATTTTGCAGACTTTCCTAGTCAGGCTCTGACATGATTATGTATATAAAGTGTAATTGATTTGCAGAAGAAATGCACCATGAATGGCAGTCACTGCAGACTTGCCCCTCAGTGCCCCACTTACTTAAGCCATGATACAGATTTTGCTGGGGAAAAGGAGGTCGGCTGTTTTGACTCTATGCATTTCTACAGGTGACCAGCTTTCACATTTCTTTTGAAGCACTGAGCTATAACTAGGGCTTGGAGGATGATCCTATGACAATCTTTAAAAGTGTCCAATTAAGAGCCATTTTCTCCCAAATTTCTAAATCTGAATCAGACTAAATGGAAAGGCTGAAATTAGCTATTTATATTTTTACTTTTTAAAATATCATTTCAAAATCCATATTTTGAAAGTAACATAATATGGCATTTTATGTTCAGGTGCAGATAGCTCAGCTGGGGACCTTTCGCTTTTCTTCAGGTCATACAGGATTGGTAAAGTATCAGAATATTTAATATTTGATTTCCATTTTCCCGGGTTTTATATTTTTGCTTGGTACCTGACCTTTGAGGGGAGCAGGGAAGACTCACTCAGTAAAATGACCAGATAGGATAATTAAAATATAAATAAACATCATTAAATTTTTGGAGTTTTCAAGAATATTAGGAGTCCAGCCTGGGTAAGATGGAGTAAGTACCAGTCACTCTCTGTTTGGCACTGAATAACGTCTGGACAGAATACACAGAGCAGCTCTTTGAGGATTCCAAAAAGTAGTAAGTAAATTGGGGAAGATGTCCAGAATTCAATTACCAATGAATTGGTGGTGACTTTACTATTTTTTTCCCCCAATATCTCCCAGCCAACACTGCAGTGGGCACAAAGGAGTAGAAAGAGAGAGCTCAGGAGAAGCCCTCTAAAACTGGCTCAGGTTGCAGAAAGGGAAATCATACTATTCAGAGAGAATGTGGAAACCCCCTGTAGTATTCTCTCTCTCTCTTTTTCATCCCATGGCCCAGCTCCTAAGCAATCTTGTGGCATAATGGAAGCCCATAGTAGCCAAAACTCTAAGCAGTGGAAACTTGCTCCACCTTCAGCAGAGGAGATGTCATTCTAAGAAGGTGGGACCAACCATAATTGTTTTCTGTCTTGTTTGTCCTTCCCTTTGGCTCATGATGTGGGCACACTTCAGGAGTGCACTGGAGAGCAGGATAACTAAAGTTCTAGGTTTCTAGCCGAAAGACAAAATAAGAGGACCCCCACCCAGGAACCAGAAAGTATAAGAAGGTCATGGAGAGCCAAAAACTTAGGAGATCAATCTCAAATAATTGTTTGTAAGTGCTGGACCCTTTCCCAAGCTGTGAACTTGTGGATCTGATACTACTTAACATACAGAAAACTTTGAGAACTGACAAGATATACCGCTGCTTATGTCTCAATCTGGCCAGTAGGTGGCATATACACCAGACAGATCCAAGTAGCACTGTGAATGCTTTGAAAAGTATACTATAGGCATTGGAACCCCGGACACCGGAGGCTAGTTGGAACTTAGAACCTACCAAGGCACTGAATAGAAAAACAAAAATATCAACACTGTCCTAGGACTTCAGGAAAATCCAGAGCCTCATAATGTAACACTCAAAATGTTCAAGATACAATTAAGAAATTACTTGGCATATAAGCCACTAAGAAAATCTCAACTTGCATGGGAAAATACAATCAACAGACACAAATGGTGAAATGATAAAGATGTTAAAATTATCTGACTCTAAAAACCAAAGGAAAAATAGAAAAAGTAGTAAATGAAAAGAGATATAAAGAAGAACCAAATGGGAATTTTAGACCTATCCACACAATAATCAAGATTAAAACCAAAAACCTCCCTTGACCAGCTCAGTAGCAGAATAGAGGTGACAGAGGAAAGAATCAATGAGGTTGAAGAAAACTCAATAAAAATTATTCAGTCTGAACAATAACAAAAAAAGATTAAAAAGTGAAAAGCCTTAGATATTTGTGGGAAAATAACAACAACAACAACAACAACAACAACAAAAGTCTATCATTCATGTCATTGACATCTCAGAAGAAGAGGAAAAAGGCAGTGCAGAAAAAGTATTTAAAGAAATAAAGTCTGAAAATGTCCCAAATTTGGCAAAAGAACCTGACCATGGATCCAAGAAGCTCAGTGAAGGCCAAACAAAATAAACACAAATTCACATCCAGACATATTATAATAAACTGCTAAAAGTTAAAGGGAAAGAAAAAAATCCCCAAAGCACCCTGAGACAAATGACACATTACCAAGAGGAGAGCAACCATGGAGGCTAGAGAAAAGTTGCACCATAGTTTTAAAGTGCTGAAAGAAAAGAACTGTCAATCCAGAATTCTCTATCCAGTGAACATATACTTTAGGAATAAAGATGAAATAGAAACACTTTCAGACAAAGGAAAACTAAGGAAACTCATTGCAGCAAAACTGTTCTAAAGAAATTGTTAAAGGAAATTCTTTAGACCAAAGGGACATGCTATAGAAAGCAAACTTGAAACCTTAGGAACAAAGAGCAACAAAAATGCCCAACATCTGAGTAAATATAATTGATTAATCTGTTCTTAAGCTCTTTAAAATATGCACAAATTAAAAGCAGAAAGTTTAACCTTGTCTGATAAGGGCATCAATGTATGTAGATAACCATAATGTAAGGGGAGAGGCTAAAGAGAACTACAAGGAGGTAAGTTTTCTACATTCCAGCTGAAGTGGTAAAATATCAATTCTAAATAAACTGTACAAAATTAAACATGCATATTGTAATCCCTAGAGAAGCCACCAAATAATCCAAAAAAAGTCAAGAAAGGGGAAACAAAGAAATGCAAAACAGATGGTTAACAAAGGGAACAAACGGAAAGCAAATATAAAAATGTAAATCAAATCCAAACATATCAATAACTACATTAAATGTTGGGATGCCTGGGTGGCTCAGTCATTAAGCCTCTACCTTTCCCTCAGGTCATGATCTCAGGGTCCCGGTATCAAGCCCCATGTCGGCCTCCCTGCTCAGTGGGGATTCTGCTTCTCCCTCTCCCTTTGCCTCTAGCCCCAACTCATGCTCTCTCTCTCTCTCTCAAATAAGTAAATAAAATCTTTTTTAAAAATTACATTAAATGAAAATGGCCAAAACATACCAATTAAAAGATACAGACTTTCAAGATGGATAAGGAATATTAGACAATCAAATTAATTCCTACTTTGTAATTTCTTCCATTTTACAGTGAGGAAAATAAGATTCAGAAGGGAATTCACTTATTTGAGCTCCTACACTGATTAGATTTAGATGAGAGTTTTTCTTTCTTTCTTTCTTTCTTTCTTTCTTTCTTTCTTTCTTTCTTTCTTTCTTTCTTTCTTTTTTTTTTTTTTTTTCGGGTGACAATGTTGGTTTTAATGGCACGAACGTCCAGGAGGTCACACATCTGTTCAAGAGTTTTTCTTACTTCGTAAGTATCATCACCTATTACTGTACCAGATACTCTGTTCCAGTCCTCTATGGTATTGCTGAGATATGATGATAAGGATGATGGTGATGATGATGATGATAAAATGAGGGCAATGAGGCTGCATCCTGTTAGGACTGAATTCAGGGTTCATTGGATGGGAGTCATGAACCTGTGCCTGGGGAATGTGTTACTAGGAGCTCCATTGGAAAAACTAATAACCGTATAAGGAGAGAGTCAAAGATGGATGAAATGGCATCAAGCCCTATAGTAATATATTGGGTCTCACCCAGTTTCCAGTCTCCTCCTGTTGGAAAATAAAGGAGGACCAAGTTTTCCCCGGCTTTTCCTGAGAGTTGGCTGCCATTCTGCCAGAGGCAGTCTCCAGGTGTGTTCTTTTGTTGCATTCTCCTTGCATTCAACAGGTTCTAAGCACTGGAATTCAGGATAACGTGAAGGAAATCTCTGACTCTCCTTTCTCATCATCAGGGCAAATCAAGCGGGCATATGAACCTTGACAGGCTGTGTTTCTGATGGAAAAGATAAGGACAAGGAGTGGAGAAACACAGGGTAGATGGGCTTACATGGTAAAACACAGAAACAAATACCACTGAATTGCTTCGCTTTCTGGAACAGACATGGAATATTCTTCACTTGCTTGTGACAGTGTTAGTGAGTGTACATCTAACAGAGGAAGAGTCACATGTTGCCTCTTATTTGGTTTCTAGAGGATAGTGCTGGTCAGAGAAGAAAATATCAGGGGTGACAATTTTAGAGGACAGTATGCTCTGAGTCAAAGTGTGGAAAAAACTATTGTAACTTAATTCTGTCCCAGGAACTGATGGTTTGATCCAAGACAGCAAACCAGACAGACCACAGCACTAAGAGAATCTCATAGCTAAAACTACACAGTCAGGGGAAAGTGAACTTCTTTAGAAGTAACAGAGAAGCATGTTTTAGCATATTCACCCTAAACAAAATGGCACGGTGAACCATGACAGTAGAGATAAGAAATAAAGACAATTTTCTACAAAGGTCCAGATAATTCATGGATGCCCTTCATGACTTTGGGGGCTACTATTTCAAGACAGCAGCCACACTCATTGACCTCATCCAGATCCAAATATCTTGTAAGCACTCATTTAATGGGGCTGTTTAGATAAACATCTCTCTGGGCTCAGACAGAAGAAATTGTCCTTCAATCAATTCCAAATATATAGACAAGTTTAATATAAGGCCAAGTCCTTATCTAGAAATCTCTAAATATACCACTACACCGGGGCACCTGGGTGGCTCGGTAGTTGAGTGCCTGCCTTCGGCTCGGGCCGTGATCCTGGGGTCCTGGAATCAAGCCCCACATCCAGCTCCCTGCTCTGTGGGGAACCTGCTTCTCCCTTTCCCACTCCCCCCTGCTTGTGTTCCCTCTCTCTCTGTGTCTCTCTCTGTCAAATGAATGAAATTTTTAAAAAAAATAAAATAAAATTAAATTAAATTAAAATAAAATAAAAATACCACTACACCATCTCTAGGAGATGCCAGAATATGGCAGGGACATGGCAGTGGCTTCACATCTACTACCCCCTGCTATTCAAATTGTCTAAGCCTCATCAGAAAGGGAGTCTTCTCATAACTCTCATGGATACTTATAACTCACAAGAAGTCTGAAAATCCACATTCATCCAGTCTTAAATAGGCACTTAATAAATATTAAATATGCTTTTTTAGGAGGTCATTGAGTGGAGTGATTCTCAACCCCTACAGATAAGAATCACCTGTCTTCACTCCAAACCAATTTTATCTGTTTTTCTAGGCTTGAGCCTGAGTTTTAACATGCAATGAGGATAAGAACCACTGAAGAGGTCCAGTAATAGGAACTGAATGGGTCCTTTTGTTCCTGTAAATAAATGGAAAAGGCCGGAAAATTAAATCATCATATGCATTTTAATTGATGATTTAATTACTGGAGTCCTTCACCTGGAAGACAGATACATACACTTGACCAGAACCCAAGTCTAGTAGAGGCAATGGATGAGGAACCAAGAAGAAGGGACAGTTAACCATTTCTCCATCAGAGAAGTGGATAGCCCCCTGCAGGTCCACAATTATATTGGCTATATTCTAACAGACCATAGTCATTTGTTTTGGGCAGGTCAAAAATAGCTCTAGCGTTTAAGATGGAGAATGGGTTAGTCAAGTGGGTCATTGCCACCCTTGCCCATAATTCCATGCTTAGTTTGCATGTGTGTTGAGATGTACCAACACAGGCTATCTGCTATAGAGTGGGTGGGGTTGTACCAGTGAGACCATTAAATAAGGGTATTGTGATGGATGTTCTCCTATTTAACCAAATATGTTGAGCCAACAGAATCTGTGCTATTATCACAGAGTTATCTGGACAAGGAAAGAACTACTACTCATAAAATTTGGGTAAAAATGTAAACTAATTCAAAGCTAAGTTAGTCAACCAAGTGGTGTGACAATCTGGAAATGCAGAGAAGGAGCAAAAAGATGAAGCCAAGGGTGAAAATGGGGTTGACAGAGTCAAGTCAAAGCATAGATTGGCTGACATATAACTTATATATTAAAGACCTCCTCTTATAGTGTTCTCCTTGTGTATGCATCTTTGTGCTTCTCTGGGTCAGGAACATCTTTTTCCAGATAACAAGTTACAATGGATGGCAGGGCTAATACATCAATACCTATGTAAGAGACATAGCACATTAATTAAAATATATTGTTTTCTAGATAAGCTTGTCAAATGGCTTAGAAAGATAACATGACAGCACCAATAATATTTTAAATTCTGAGGAAATAATTGTGAAAGCTCATGCTCAGAGAATGCATATTACTTTCAAATAAAGCATATTATCTCCCCTTCAAAACAAAACAAAAAAGGTCTGGAAATCAATGAAATATTAAGAGAATTCTATGGAAGAAGGTAACCCAAGGATTTGGTGCCTGCTCAGTTGTCACTCATAGGCAAAGGTAAGCAAAAAGGCATTCTCTGGTCCTCAAAGCCTCAAAACTGTTATCAGCTTAAGAACTTTTGAGAGAGTGCACCAGAACATTGCAAGTTGACTCAGAGAAGAAAACTTTGAATAGGAATTTGAGGAGGTCTGAAATTGATTATTGAAATAAGTAAGCAAAATTTAAAATTGCAGAATGAAAAAATGAAATCAATGGGAAACTGAGTAATGATTCTTATAAGTCTAATTAATGTAATTATTGGGGCATTGCTAATTAAATTAATGGAGAAAACTAAAGTGAGGAGAGACAGTTTAAAATGGAGCAAAACCTTGTGTCTTCTATAAAGTCACATACTTCCTAAGATAAAGAGCTTCCATCAGAATGATCATTTCTGCAACCTCAACCCAGTTTAAGTGAGGTGAGATGAAGTACATTGTGGTTAATCCCCAAAACAGATTGATCTGATCACGCAGAGTTAGGTATAATCACACAAAGTTAAATAGATGATTCATGATTAATTACTGGATGGGAATTTCATAGTACATCTGGATAATTCTGTGCATGTATCTATTGGAGTTTATGCTTCTCAAAGACTTAAGCAGATTAGAATTATTCTTACCAATCTATTAGCAAAACTCCATCTTAATTTGAGTCATAGAGATGAAAGGTGTTTTAATGAAAATAAACTTGAATGTTAAAAATTTTTATGAGATTGTTAAAAAAACTAATGTAATCTTAATTTAATATTGTTACCATAACGAGAATGAGGGAGTGTCTCTGGACCAGTTATATTAAGAATACCATGTTGGATTATGCACTCCAAGTTATTAGTGTTTACTCTGAGTGAAGTAAACAGAATGGGAAACAAAACATTTAAAATTCCTGAAAATATTTCACACGAGTAGAGAACACTTGAGTGAGAAAGAGATGACTATGATCTTCAAATATCTATATGACTCCCACAGGTAAAGGATTAAATTGACATTGACTAGACCTAGGGTGTGAAATTTGAAACAATGGGTAGAAGCTACAGAAGATCAAGTTACTTCATATAAAGAAGAACATTATAAAACTAGTACTGCTGCCAAGTGCAATAGGCTGCTTTGGGAGATTAAATATGTATCATCAGCCAGTGTTCAAATATATGCTATAATCTATAGAAAAGACTTGAGAATGGCCCAAATGGCTGTCCCAGGTGACTTGAAGTCCCAAACAGCCATGACTTCAAGACTTGGAATGACTGTTGGGTGATATTTTGAGAAGCATTTTCTAAGAGCCTAATCCTTGCAGTTTTTTTTTTTTTTATGGGTATGAGAAAATAGATATGATATAAACTTCTGATTTAAAATTACCAAGCTGCATTTTCTAGTCCTCTCTGTGATGCTCATCTAAAAGCACTGACAGAGATATTGAGTGGTCAAATGCGCTTTTCTTTAAAATTGCAGCAGTTTGTGTCTTCTTCAGTGACCCACATGGTGCCTTTGCATAGCAGGCATTTAGGGAATTGAATCTATAATGCCTTTGTTTGTCCCCCCGTGGTTTATGGCAGCAGTTTTAATTCACTAATATTTGCAAAATTTTCTCTGCCAGTTTTTAGAAAATCCAACAAGTTGTGGTAGGAAATACATTCATTAACTAAAATGGAAATGTGCTGTGTTTTGCTACTCGGCATTCATTTCCAACTCCTTTTGATAAATGGACGCTGAATTTTATTCAAATATTCACCCCTCATTTACGCAGACCTGTATCCTTGGGGAAGTGCATCCATCAGACAAGTCCAAGAAAAGGCTCAAGTTCACTTAAACTAGTCAAGCCATCTCAAATTCCTAGCCACGGTGGTTCATCCAAGTATGGATACATTACCCAAATTGGGCCAATGAGATTTTAGATTTTTTTTTTCCGGCGGGACTGTAAAGAGAGAACAGATTATATACATCTTTGGTGTCAGCGACTCATGATTTGAGAAGGAATACCTGACTGGCAGAGGGAAGTTCTCACACGTGGAGGTGGGCGGAGCTGGAAGAACGGCAGACAAATTAAGCCTCACTGGTGATGTGTGAACCCGGAGAAGTGCCAGTTTGGTCTGGGGATTCTGTTCCAAGCAACCAGAAGCATCGTAACAGATACAGAGGCTCAAACAAATCCAAAATCCGCCTTGACAAAACTTTGACTTTTCATTGTTATTGGTATCAACTCAGTTCCCCGCCCCCCCATCTCTTCATCTGAACACCATTTCCACCTTTCACTCATAAGTATTTCCCAAGTAAAGTGTGACTTTCATGTCTCCATAACTTGTCCTCAAACTATTTCCTCTCCTTGAAGGGCTCCTTGTCATCTCTCATTTATTGCTCAGTAAATATCTACTCTCTTTTCAAGCCCTGTTTTCCCGTTCGGCTTCATCGCTGCATTGTCGGTTGCATGGAGAAGCTTATTGTAATATTTACTTTCCAGTATTACCTTATTTATTTATGTGTCGGCCTTAGATTTTTTTTTGAGACTAAAATTTAGTTTACAATCCTTAAACTCAACCACATCTCTAATTAGTATGAATGTGCTCTAGTTCTTAATCCTCAAAAAGACATTAGGTTGACCACTAGGTTCTTCATATTTAATAAGTAATTTTTACTTTTGGCTATGATGTTCAATAAAAATTCTGACTTATTCCCCTTCTGTGAATCTAATTTTGATCTTCTTTTATAAGACACAGCACTTTTTCACTGACACATTATAAAATAAACACATTTTTAAAAAGGAGAGAGACTTCCCAGAGAAGTTTAATGCTAAAAACAAAGAAGTGCAAGTATTTTGTCTACATGCATGAGCATCTCAAGACTTTAATTCCTTTTTACTTCAGGAGGATTGTGATGTATAAACATTTTACAAATCTGATCTCAAAAAATAATGATTGGAATAGTCTGTGCTTCAATGCAAAAATGAAACATTAATTTCAGTTTCTCATACAACATGTTTATTAAACATTTCAGTGTCAATAATTTTTTAAAATTGTAACATTTAACCTTGTAATGGAGCTAATACCAATTATATTAATGGGAGTATATTTTGGACTTTTGAACAACTTTAAGTAAAATGAATGCCAGTGTCTTCAAGTTGTGCTTGGAGCAAAGACAAAGAAACATCAACTCATTTTTCCAACTAATAGAACATCTAATGATTCAATGTTTATGATGACATTATTTTAAAGCTAGTGTACTGTTAAATATATTTTTGCTTCTGTTACTGAAGCCTAATATATCATCTCTGAACATTAGCAGTTTTCATGTAATTTAGATTTTAAATATTGAATTTTTAACTTGGGCTCCAAGGAAAAATCCTAAAAAATAAAGATCTGCATTTAACACCTTTTTCCTGCCCTCAATCATAACTTTTCAATCTGAAATGACTTTTCATGGAATCTATGTCAGGAAGTATAGCTTTTTAAGATAAGTTTTTAAAAATAAATTAAAAATCCCCTCAGTTCTATGTTAAAGAGGGAATTCAGAATCACTGACGTTCTGAAGGAGCATGTGCTTTGATTATTATTTCTACCAGTTCCTTTTTTTATTATAAAGTGGCAATTTATATTACCATTAGAAATATACATTTGTATATAAAGTTTTGCATTCAAATCTCTTTATTTTTTGATTAGCTATGACTAAAGAACACAAGTCAAATAAAAACTCTATATATCCTTATTTCAGAAGCATATGTATATACACATATATATTTGTAGAACAATCCACTGTTTTAAATGTGATTCTGATTTAAAAAATGCTATTTACAATTTTATGACAGAGAAATAATCTCAGCCTTTTATGCTATTAAAATGAGCAGGGAATTTTGATGTTTGAATGTCTCACCTTGTGCAGACGAAATTAAGTAACATCATGGAAAAACTTTCTCAGAGCAAGACCTTGTAGACTAAGCCATGAGGATAGAATAGATTTGCTATTTCTGGGTCTGTGTTTAAAAAAATTACTGTTGATGTAGTCATGCTTCTTCACCAAGAAATCAGTGGTCTCAAACTAGGACCTTCAAACTTTGCAATACACAATAAGCCATTCTTCATCCTTTACTTTGCCCTTAATAAGCCATTCTTCATTCTTTACTTTGCCCCTCTCATCTCTTGCTAGTGGCACCACAGGACCACCATCCATAGATATAACACCTGTCTACAGCAGTGTCATTTTCCTAAATTGAAGAATTCTTCTAAAAAGCTATCTGGATTAAAATGAGGCCCATAAAGCATCACAATTTACATCAAATTGATGTCTTTTTATTGTGCCAATCCATAGCGGCTAAAAATGTGCTATGAAATTCATATGTAAAATTCGAAACCCAAACTATTACTATAATCAAGAACAGGTTGGCCGGCTGTCCTCCAGTTTCCTGAAGCACAAAAGGCTCTAAATTAGCAAATGGAACTTCAGCACCATTTTGTTTCTATACCTCAAACTTCTAGCTTAAAAATCAAGTGAAATATATTGACCAAAAAACTATTTTGAGATTCTCAAAAGTTTTGTTTTCATTCTTAAGCCCATTGATTTTGAAACATGTTACAATAAGGACTCTTAGAATAAACACATCTTAACTTATATGTACATAGTCAATTACAAAGCTTTACTAAAAGTTGTATTTTTCCTGAGAATATCCCAATGCATTAAAAAAAGAGTTTATTTTATTTATGGGAACATAAGATATGGATGAATTGAGACCCAGAAATTGGAATGACAAAAATCAAAGTTAAGAATTCTTTCACTTGGAAGAAACCTGAAAAACTATTTAAACTGGCTCTTGTTTTTGGAAGAAATAGAATAATTATATGTTTATATTTGGTAATTGTTTGAAAACCTAGGCAGTGAATACTGACTTTTTCTATTAAAGGTTTTATGTACTTAAAAAGTAAGCAGCAGTTAAGCAAATGTTCACCCTACGCTCTAAACTACAGTTTTTGTCAGGTTAATATATGTAAAAGAAATAGGAGGTTTCCAATTTATTCTTCAAAATTAATTGTAAATAAGCCAAAGCTAATTTCTAAACATTTTACTGTGGTCAACATTTGCTTCAATGATATGAAAAAAACAATAGAGAAATTGGGTGGTTAGACATCTGTTTCTTAATTGCTATCAGGAAGAAGACAAATAGGAGTCTCGGTGATAAATGATGGACAGCCATTGACAATTGAGGGGAAAATTGTGTTGGGAGTTTATATCTCTATCACATTTTTCATAATATTGAACCAGATTAAATATATTGTCATGAAATCATTAGTGTAGTTAATAACACTTTGTGAAATTGCAATTGTGTTACTGATGAATTTGTGGGGTGTGTGTGTGTGTGTGTGTGTGTGTCACCATAAAATCTCAAGTCATTTCATGCTAAATGAGCCTGTGACCCATTTTGTAGAAGCCTCTTTCTTTTTATTTTTTCAAAGAAAACAAGGCTTTGTGCATGGGATTTGTTTGTTCCTAGAAGTGACAGGTGTGTTTAAAATCAAGCTGAATCAAGAGTGACAAGGAGAAATACAACCAGATTGGTAATTTTTTTTACAAGGGTATTTTTTTCCTAGAAGAGCAACATTCTTTTTTTTTTCTTTAAATTTAAATGTCTTTATTGTTACTTTCAAAATATTTTGGTTAAACAAATATCTTTTGCAAATGTGTGTTCAAAATCCTTGCCTAGATGCCTAACTTTTATTCTTTACAACTCCATTTCATTTTCTGCTAACCTCCTGATAACATAAATAGAATACTTGGTGAAGGACACAAACCACTATTAAAGAATAATGATTGTGTAGAGTGAGGGGAACTACATTGACTTTGAAAGAATACAGCAACCAATGGCAAGGTCATTTAAGTGGAGGCCTAGAGCTCCTGCAGAGTGTCTATATTTTAGGGAGTCATATTTGGAACAATACATGCTGGACAGTAGAGCTATAGGAGAAGTAACATGCTAAGTCTTCTCATTGATAATATCCATAATTCTGCATACATTTTTTAACATTCTGTTTTGTTTTAATTTGGATGTTTCTATATCATTCCTGATTTGTAGGACTAAGTAGATCTATTTTTTTCCCCAAGGCAATTGTACAACATTCATTTCTTCCCTAATATTTTTCTAATACTTGAGTATTCCTAACTATGCATTTGCCTAGTCCTTACACTGAGTTTTTTTTAAACTACATTAAGCTCACACAATGCTGTGCCTTGGAACCATAGCTGTTAATTCTATATTGTTTCTCTATGCCCCTTGAAAATTCAGTGTATCAATTTCCCTTCTGTGTTCTAGGAGACAGAATTATTGTCAACTAGACTTATTAACAAGGATATATAGCAACAAGCAAGCCACTGGTTTCATGAGATGGTAAGTTAGGAATTTCACAGCCATGCCTCCCAATTTCTTCCTGAAGTTTGGAAAATGCTACATACATAAAACTCTGGTAAGGTACAAAGGCAAATACGATTTGCTTTGACCCCTAGGATTTATTTCCTTGTGTGAAACCCCTTTTCCTTCTTTCCTGCTGCAAGAGATGGTACAAAATTCTCTAACACAGCTAGACATGCACCTATACTCTCAAAGCTGTGCACAATGTGAAAAATCAGGCCAAATGATAAGAGCATATATCTTATTCATCACTGCCCAGGCATGGCAATGACACAGAATTCCCATAAGTAAACTCAGCCTTAGAACACATTTTGTTTCCTAAATAACTAAAAAAATGAGATCCTGGATTAATTCCTTTGATAAAAAAATATGATAATATACTAGGTTAATCTGAAACTCTTTTTATGAAGGAATGAAATCAGTTAATACCACTAAATTCAACAAAAGTCTACTTTTGCATAAAGTAATTGTAAGTAACAAATTCAAGAATAAAACTTTAAACTTTTAAATGATTCCTGGCTTATACCATATGGGCATTAGAACAATCTATAATTTGTACATGTTCAATATCATGGTAAAAAAAAAAAATCCTGGAAACAGGATGTAATTATGTGTCAATTCCAGATGCCCAAAGAAAATTCAAATTCAACACAAAGCACACATCACAGCATTATCCAAAGTTTAAGTTACTCAAGGTATTACATTGATTTGTAAGTTCAATTCTCCAAAACCCTTGTGTTTAAGATAATAACTTTATTTCAAATTTATTATAGTTATGTCTTCACTATAATTAGCCTTCTATTAATAATAACACAATGTTGTGGTGTCTTGACTTGTTTGTTTCCCTTGATTTTATGTGTGCTAATATTTGTGCATGTGCATTTTCTACCACATTGCAACAGGCAAGCTTTGGTTCAATTTCTTTGTCCTACACAAAGGAAGATTTTTGAGTGCAGAATCTTAGTCACTAGGTCCTGGGTTGCCATTTTGTTTTCCTCTCCTTGGGTGGATTTATTGGAAGGAAATGGGTAAAGGGGAGGGGAGAAAGGGAAGGGATGAAGAGGGACAAAGGGAAGAGTTCTCAGCTATGTTGAATCTTGATTCACGACTTTGCCTCCATTCATGGTTGGTGTTCCAGAACTTTTCCTTGAACGCCCTTGTTTTTCTCCAATTTCATGAAGTGATGGCTCTCTGTACATACACACTGAAAAGCAAAATTACATCAATTACTTTTTATAATTATAGACATCAATTTGGCTTCAATAAACATCTGAAATTTGATTTTACAATATTCTTCACTCTCATCACTAGCTCTTCTCCCCAGTGTAAAAATGAGTTTTAACTTGATAACATATTTAGTGGATACAAATGGTCCACTTCCAGTTCTATCAGTCATAACCTTTTAAGTCTTCTTGAACTGCAGAGAGTGGTTTCTGTCCTCTTACAGATAAGGCTTGAGTCTTACCTGTCTGCTAAACTATATAACAGGATTTTCGTCTAGAGTTTGAGGAGGCATTGTGAGCATAAGATTAAAAGGATAGAAATAGATACTTTTTAAAGTCCTTGGTCTGCAATCTAGTTTGCAAAGGAAAAAAAATGCTTAATTACATGCTCCTAATCTTTACCCTACTACAAGTAATATGACATTGTTATATCAAATTGAAATATTTACCACCAATTTTCAGGGATCCTACATAAGAAATGATAATAGGAGGGAGGACAGAGGAAAACAAACAAACAAACAAAATGCCATTTTCCTGATTGTTCCATGTTTGAATATGCAACTGTGAGATTTTATTTCATATCTATATAAAACAGTTCCTCTCTCCTCTATTGTTTTGTCTGGCTCTAAAGTTCAGTTATCTGTGAATTATCACAGCTATTGCTAGATTACTGCATGGAAAGAATATTTTTCAATTCATAGTTATTCATGTAAGATAGAATCTTCATTCCTTATACTGCTGTGAAATAAATGTGTGCAAGCATATGAAATATTTCACTTAAATATCAGGAATTATTTTTATCCTTGATTTAGGAAAAAATAGTTAAGTACCTCCATCGATTGAACCATCACTGCAGTGCTTTAGTAATCTGAATGCTATTTCTAATCAAATAGCTTCCTCACTTGGGCTTTGCCTTGTGCAGGAAACCTGAGCATGACTATGACCAAATAGATGTCATGTGGTGGTTAAGAGCACCAACTTGGGAGCACACTGCCTGGGTTGACATCCTCACTCAGCCACTCACCAACTCTGTCAAACTGGACACACTCTCATAGCTAAAAAACTAAATTTTTATGAGGATTAAATGTCTGGCAGATAGTAAGCATCCAAAGATTTTTAAGAAAATGAAGGAGTTGATCTCTTCATGAGAATTCTGAATAACGGATTGCAGAGAAAAAATTGATAATTTGGGGGGGCTAAAAGTATTCTAATTCAAAACGAGATTAAGAAAGTTAAGATACAAGAAATATTCTCTTTAGACTAGTTCAGTGATGAGGAGGCAGGTTTTTTGTTCCCAACATCTCAGTGGTAGAGCTTCTTAAACGTTAATGTGCTTTCGAATCATCCAGGGATATTGTTAAAATGCAGATTCTGAGACAGAAGTTTTTTGTGGAGATTCTACATTTTTAGTAAAATCTTGCTGATCTTGGCAAACGGAACCACACTTTGGGTAGTACAAAATATACAAACTATGGTTGCTAAGTATACTGTGCAAAATTATTACACATATTTATTTTTATTTTATTTCATTTTTTACATATATATTTTAAATGAAATCTTAAAGTATTTCAATTATTGCACTAAATGGCCTGTCCAATATCTCAAAAGACCTTTGGCCTCAGTAGCAAAGTTGTACAGAGGAAATGAGTTCAGAAAGAATTGATGTAATTTTCAGATGATGCCAGTAGATAATTTAAGTTTCTGCTTTCAACAGAGGATGCTTATGGAAGATCCTATGGAAATCTTGAAATTTCTCAAGTCTAATGTCTCTTACCTATATTTCTGTTATGGGCAAAGTGTCAAAAGCAACAAGATTAAACCATACATTTATATGTATAAAATACAGCTATTTATTTATAACTGGTAAGTGCACAAGGGAACTCAGAAGTAATGAAGTGATTCTATTAGAAGGTTATTCATGTGATGGGGCACCTGGGTGGCTCAGTCGTTGGGCATCTGCCTTCGGCTCGGGTCATGATCTCAGGGTCCTGGGATCGAGGCCCGCATGGGGCTCTCTGCTCGGCAGGGAGCCTGCTTCTCCCTCTCCCACTCCCCCTGCTTGTGTTCCCTCTCCCACTGTGTCTCTCTCTGTCAAATAAATAAAATCTTTAAAAAAAAAACAAAGAAAGAAAGAAAGTTATTCATGTGATACCGGAAAACAGTTTTCCCTACTCTGCCACCTAGTCAGCTCTGAAAACCAAACATCCCTAGGCCTGACTACAAACTGCTAAATCAGAGTCTCAAAGAATGACACAAATAATCTTAAAAAAGTTATATATATATATGAGGGGGCGCCTGGGTGGCTCAATTGGTTAAGCATTTGACTCTTGATTTCAGCTCAAGTCATGATCTCAGGGTCTTGGGATCGAGCCACGCATTGGGCTCCCAGCTGAGAACTAGGAGTCTGCTTGAGATTCTCTCTCCCCTCTCCCTCTGCCCCCCCCCCCCAGCTCATGTGTGCTCTCTCTCTGAATAAATAAATAAATAAAATCTTAAGTATATTTATATATATAATAGATTTTGACCAGCAAATTTCTTAAACTCCAACTTAGAGATACTTGCAGGATGTTACTTTCCAATTTAAATTAAAGAACATGTATTTTTTTAAATTTTATAGTTGAATTTCTTATTTTACTACTTATTTTTTAGTTTCCTTATGTCATAGATTCTTCCCAGGACATTTGCTTTTAACTTTTAACTTTTTTTTTTTTTTTTGCTATTTCTCACTTATACATAAAATACTTCAGTTGTGACAATGCAAAATGCTGTCATTATAATTACTGCTGCAGATAACTTTTCCAATAACCTAACCCTGATCTCCATCCTGATATCAAGTACCTAAAGGAGGATTTTAAATTGGCATCTGAACATTTTCAGTGTTTCAAAAAGAACAAAACTCATTAGTACCATAGCAGAGTGTACAATTTGCTCTCCTCTAGGACTACTCAATTACTAACTTTCAAATATTTCCATTAAATGGAGTAATAAAATTCCAGGTTTTGAAAAAAGTAGTTCACATATCTTAGTTGGAAAATGAAGAGTAATAAGTAGGTTTCCTAGTTCACTAATCCCTCCCCCCAATAAATCAAGTATTTGAATTTCTGTATTTCTGTTAACAGAAAGAACTGTTCCTTTAAAGAAAGCAAACTTAAGTCAATCTAGGAATTGCATGCAAATATAAACAAAGAGAGTAAAAACTTTGTCAAACAAACAGATTAATTTCTTGGGCTTTAATTTTCATTATTTATAGGCTCTAGGATGTCAGTATTACCGCCTAAACTCAAGCTGACAAATCAAGGAGTACAAATCTCAATCAAATTTTAAAATGAAAAAGTAATTAAAAGAACATATATAATTAGAAATCAAAGAAAGAAAGGACAAAACATTCCTCTTCTGTAATATAACTTTGATAGTTGTATTAATACTCTGTACCTGTGCTATTCTAAATGATACACAATAAAATGATGACACAAAATACAAGAAGAAAACAGAAGGTATAAATGTTCTACAAAGTACACTATATGTCCAAAATGTAAAACCCAATCACTTTGATGTACAAATAACCACAATGGTAATCCCATAAATGAACTTTTGATCCCTTAAATAAATCTATTATTTCAGAGTTTTCAAAGCCATTTTATTTTTTTTTTTTGAGATTTTATTTATTTATTTGAGAGAGGGAGAGCACAAGTGGGGAGGGAGGGGCAAGGGAGAGAGAGGCAGACTCCCTGCTGAGCTGGGAGCCCAACGTGGCAGGGCTCTATCCCAGGACCCTGGGATCATGACCTGAGCCAAAGGCAGATGCTCAACCAATTGAGCCACCCAGGGGTCCCTCAAATCCATTTTAAGTTGACTACCTCATTTGATAATTATAATAACCTTGTGAATAAAGTGAGAAATTCTTTCTTTTAAAGATTTATTTATTTATTTGAGAGAGCGAGAATGAGAGAGAGAGAGAGAGAGAGTACATGAGAGGGGGAGGGTTAGAGGGAGAAGCAGGCTCCCCGCTGAGCAGGGAGCCCGATGTGGGACTCCATCCAGGGACTCCAGGATCATGACCTGAGCCGAAGGCAGTCGCTTAACCAACTGAGCCACCCAGGTGCCCAAAAGTGAGAAATTCTTATCCGAATTTTTTAAGTATGAAAGAAACTAAGCAACTTCCCCAAAGTCAGATGGTGAGTAACGGCAGAGCCAGGATGAGAATGTAAGGCTTCAAAATCCTAGTCAAGAGTTCTTAATAAAAGCAGAAGAGCAGGGGCGCCTGGATGGCTCAGTCGTTAAGTGTCTGCCTTCAGCTTAGGTCATGATCCCAGGGTCCTGGAGGCCCCCACTGGGCTCCCTTCTCTGCGGGAGGCCTGCTTCTCCCTCTCCAACTCCCTCTGCTTATGTTCCCTCTCTTTCTGTGTCTCTCTCTGTCAAATAAATAAAATCTCAAAGAAAAAAAAAAGCAGAAGAGCAATTCATCAAAAACGAACAAATGATTGTCTTATATCAGACAATGTTTAAATTAGCTCCATCTATTAATTGAGATCCAAGTTGGTCTTACTGCTACTAAATATTCCTAATGTCATCCGAAAATGGTAATAAAAACAAATGCAGGATGGCTATTTTTGAAAAGGAAAACAAAAAAACAAAAACAAAGTAACAAGTGATGGAGAGTGTGTGGAGAAATTGAAAACATCGTAGTTGCGGGTGGAGACATAAAATGTATGGCCGCTGTGGAAAACGATACTGGGATTCCTCAAAAAATTAAACAGAATTATTATATGATCCAGAAATTCCACCTCTAGATATATACCCAGAATAAATGAAAGCAGGGATGTGAACAGATATTTGTACACCTATGTTCAGAGCAGCATTATTTACAATAGTCAAAATGTGGGGGTGGCCAAAATGTCTATCAAGGGATGAATGATAAACAAGATGTGGTATATACATATAATGCAATATTATTCAGCCTTAAAAAAGTAAGGAACTTCTGACACAAGCATGAATGAACCTTGAGAACATGAGGCTAAGTGAAATAAGCTAGACACAAAAAGACAAATATTTTATGATTCCATTTATGTGGAATACCTAAAGTAGTCAAATTCATAGATACGGAAAGCAGAACAGTGGTTGCCAGGGGCTGGGGGAAGGGAGAATGGTACAGTGTGTGCAAGTACAATGTGAATGTACTTAACGGCACTGAAATGCACGCTTACAATGGTTAAAATGTTCAATTTTATGTTGTGTATATTTTACACAGCATAATTAATAATTACACTTTTTTAAAAAATATCACAGACACACAAATACTGAGTGTAAGCTACAAACAAAGAAATGATTATTAAAGCCTGAAATGTCTTATTTGCATGGGAAGAGCCAAAAATTCCCTAATAGTCAAAAATATTAGTCTTAGTACTATAGTAAGACGGAGAGAATTGAGATATAACTGAGGGGGTATAGAGTTGGTAAGGGTATAGGAAAATCTGATGAGAATATCCAAGGAATGCACTGCCTAATATAATATCCATTTTGCCTATGTGATCACAGAGCACTTAAAACACGCTTGGTCCTATTTCAGATGTGCTGTAATTATAAAACACTAAATATCTCACAAGTAATGTATTGACTGGTTACATATTAAATAGATAATATTTTGGATATACTGGGCTGAATAGATTATTAAAATTTATGTCGTGGGGTGCCTGGATGGTTCAGTCATTAACCGTGTCCCTTCAGCTCAGGTCATGATCCCAGTGTCCTGGGATCGGGCCCCGTGTCGGGCTCCCTGCTCGGTGGGGGGCCTGCTTCTTCCTCTCCCCCTCCCCCTGCCTGTGCTTCCTCTCTCGCTGTATCTCTCTCTCTCTGTCAAAAAAATAAATGAAATCTAAAAAAATAAAAATAAAATAAAAATAAAATTTATGTCACATGTTTGTTTTTATTTTTTTAAATGTGACTACCAGAACAATTTGAATTATGTATGTAGCTCATATGATATTTCTATTAGACAGTTCATCTTAGAAAAGTTCGCTGTCTGGAAGAGAAGTGTCCTGACTGGAGCTAAAGCTATAAATTACTGAACAATGGGAGGACAGTGGAGAAAATTTTCTGACCCGACTGGTCCTGATGCTCATACATAGACTAGGGAGATGTAGAGTATCTTGGATGCCTTTGGTAGGATGGAACTGACTCACAAAACATTTATTGGCCCTTCTGACTTGGCTTAACTAATGTTTCATCACTTTCATCCTAAATTGGACTTTTCATGTTCTTTTCTCTCTTCCATTTTCAATTACTCTTTTGTGAACTAATATCCAAAGCTGAATTGGTACAAGCATTGATTTGGTCATTGATTCTATAAAAAGGTGCACACTTAATTTATTCCAGGCACTCCGCTAGATTCCATAGCAACTGTGAGAGATGACCACTTGATTCCGGCCCTCACGGAGCTCAAGGCTAAGAAGGAGAGCACAGACGTGCACACAAATCACAGGGTGTTCAGAGCCAGAGTAGAGAGGTGAATGGAAATGAGTACAGAACAACAGCTATTTGATGCTGATTTAGCCTTGAAGGAGGCAGAGAATTTAGACAGATGGATAGGCTACTGAAAAAGAGTGAAGAAATGAAGTGCAAGTTATATAAGAAAAACAGGGACTGGTTGAAGAATGGGGTAAAATAGAGAAATAGGGAAGAATAAGCCCAGCAGGGCTAACTCGTGTCAGACCTCCAGAGTTCCAAGCTGGATGTTTTCAACCATGATCCTGATGTCTATCAGCCTCAATTTGATAGGGAATGAAGAGTTAAAAAAAATGTCCATCAAGTACATGAGTGTATAGGGAAAATCTATGTATTCAATCTCATTATCTAGAAAAATGTCTACCTATGTTTGCATGACATGAATATAGCCAGTCAGATTAGTAGGAAGAATCAGTCAAACTGAATCTCACAGCACGGATCCTATAACAAATGGCGGGCAGCATCTGAAACTTTCATGAGTTCTGATATGTTGCAAACACAATTGTAATTTCTTAGACACAGACCTCGCTGAGGCACCATTATGTGTGAAATCTGCTGCTTTTCTAATATATACAATATCTGATATACTCCAAGTGCCATAATTTTGACTACAACTGAAAGGTGGGGTTCACTTGGTCAAGCTAACATGTTGAGAAGAGTTATCCTTTTGTTTTGTGGGGAGCTTAATGTAGCACTGAAGAAGACTAAACAACAAATGATAAATCAAGAATTACTAATCCCATATATGAGCATCCATATACTTTACAGTAAAAATTAATCATAATTTTATACAGCTACTAGTACTAGACTTTGGAGTTCTGGTGTTAATTTCCAAACATACACTACGCAATTGTGGGAAACATTTAAGAAGCATGCCTAGGAAACTGCCTAGGTTCTGAACTCCAAATAGTTATATAAATTTTACAGCTCCCAATCGTGCTTCTCAAATCAGCCCCATACTATGGAAGATTAAGTTTTTCTCTTCCTGATAATCAGGTCCTTATTAGTAATTGCAATGACCTCTGATCTCTTACTTTGCATTATCTCAAAGTACATGATTTTTAAGGGGCGGGGAGATTTACCATCACTGTCTATACAATAAGCTATTATTTCATTAGGAATATATTTATTTTGCTCTAGGAGGCTCTACATTTAAAAAAAAAGTCTCTTTGTTCTTGAATATTCTCTTCCTATGTCTTCTGTTGTATGCATTTGGCCCACTTCAGCTAGGACAGCAGTTTGATACTCCAGTTCTTTTGATGAGGAGTAATTTTCAGACTGGGAATAAAGTGAAACAAACAAACAAACAAAAAATCTAACCCTCTGTATTTCTTGTTCTCCCAGCTCCCCAATCACCTTTCTCAGAAACTCACATTCAGTGCCACTGCCCATTTAACAATTGGAAACAAGTTCCCGGATTTAGGCAATTTGTGATGTTACAATCTTACTATGTTTCATCTGAGACCCTGGGGACTACTTTTGTGATACAGATTTTATTTTCAGTGGACATGATTTAATGGCTACCACTTGGCATGGAACTGATTTCCAATTGTGTTTCTTTCTGATTTCACTTCACAGTATTTTCCCAACAAAGTTTCAGTATCTAAATATCAAGAATGTTCAGTGTCCTGATGATACAATGCCTGATTAACAACATTGCTGTTCTTTCACCTGGGTGGTTCTTGATCACATTCCTTGCCCTCTTTATTCTTTAAAGCACACATACACACACACACACACACACACACACACACACACACACATGCTCTTTTTTATCCCATAGAATGTTTTGGATATAAATACCATTATTCCTCTAAGACATGTGGGATCATAATGGTTTTGGATAATTGGTAAAAGGAGACAATGTTCTGAAAAGGGAAGCATTTCTGTTTGGTTCTTTAGTACTCTTTCTTCAAATCAGTTTTCTATTTTCCTTTATTTTGGTATTTGTTTCAATTTATTTCACTTTTTCCCCTTCTCACCACCCATACCCCCTTCTCCTCTCCTTCTTCTGGATGTTTCCTTTTATTCATGTTTTGACTTTTCTTGATCCATAGTACATTGGAACAGAACGAATTCACTGCAGCTTTCAGAGTAAAAATGAGGTAGATTTGATGAGAGAATATTCTTCCCCATGTGCAGACACAAGGACACACAAAAGTTTCTTATAACATAGCCTACATCGTGTATTACTTCAAGACCTAGCATTCACTAGAAATCCCCAGTTCAACCCCATAAGGTGAGCAGTCACCTCCTAAGCAGTCAGTGTCCTCATTATCATAGCTAATATTAATTGAGCACTTACTATATATCTGCTCTTTATATACACTCTGGTTATTTTAAATGATCTAAAAGATCCTTTTATTGGTTCCTTTTGCAACTAAGGAAACTGAAGAACAAAATGGGTAGTTTGTTAGAAGTAGTGCAGGGCACCACAGGGCAGAATCAGCATTAAAATTCATGTGTGGTTAACTCTAAGGTTCCTGCTCTAAGCTCATAGTCAAATAGTTTAATGTGTCTGGAAAAAAACAAACAAACAAACTACATAAAACTTTGTTGACTGGTCTCAAGTTGAAACCTTCATCCCAAACCTCATGGGTGTCCTCAGCACTTCCTGGAACCCTCCTACGTTTCTCTTGCCAGTTTTCTCTCCCATTCTTCCTAAGGGGCCATTCCGTACCTTCTCCTTTCTCCTCAAACCTTCCTCAGACTCAGGTTATAGGCCTGTCTTCTTTCTTTTCTTGTCTTGTCTTTCTCTCCTCTCTCTTCTCTCTCCTCCATTTTCCTCCTTCCTTCCTTCCCTTCCTTCCTTTTTTTTTTTTTAATCAGTAAACCACCTTGCTTTGTATTTCACTTAGAAAAGAGCAGCAGAAGAGAAAGTTTTCATATTTCCACTACGAAAATGACCCACCTGCCTACATCTGCTCACATGTGTTCTGGTGCTTGAATTCTTCCCATGCCTGTCTAAATCTGGCCCTCCACTTGCCGCTTCGGAGTATGATCCCACCCCCTTTGGTCAGTGTTATTTAGTAACCATCTCTCCTGTAATGCCAAATCTTACTTCTCCCCAGTTGTTCCCATCAGTCTATAAATAGGCTGTAATAGCTTTAAACAAACAAGCAATCACACTATGTAACTACCATATTTCTCTCCAGCTAACTCCCCATTTCTCTATCCCTCCTTTCTTTTAGCATAACTCCTCAAAAGTGTGATTTCATAATACTTTCTTTTTTTCTTTACCTCCTGTGATAACTTGAAACCACTCCAATTAGATTTATTCCTTGCTACACCCCTGAAATTACTCTTGTCAAGTCACTATTGACTGTATGTTATAGACCCACTGGTCAATCCTCCAGGACCTTATTGGATCCCCTGACAGTCTTTGATAGAGATAACAGCTCTGGTCATAGTTTTACCTCTTTCTAACTATATGGACCTGGGTGAGTTATTTAACTTCTCTTAAACTCAGTTTCCTCATGTTTAAAATTGGGATGATAATCTTAAACTGCATATTCCCGGGGTGTTAGTGACTATCAAATGATACTCTGTGGAGGAAAGCAGGTTAACAATAACGAGCCACACAAATGTCATATAAAGCAATACTGTGGCTACTAATCATTACTTATATTATTTCTAGATTCCTGCAAATCACTTAAAAAGTGAGTATTCTTATAATTATGGGGAGAACTAGATGTAAATCTTTGATTGTCAGTATTGCTCTGTGAGGGAGATTGCAAAATCTGTGTGGAGGGCAAGTGCAGTCGTTGCTGACAAATTCTGTTTTCCAAATGGAGGCAATGTAACTCCAATTTCTGATAAAGTTCATAAATGGCCCTCTATAAAGAACCCCCGGGGCACCTGGGTGGCTCAGTCGGTTGAGCGACTGCCTTCGGCTCAGGTCATGATCCTGGAGTCCCGGGATCGAGTCCCGCATCGGGCTCCCTGCTCGGCGGGGAGTCTGCTTCTCCCTCTGACCCTCCCCCCTCTCATGTGCTCTCTCTCTCATTCTCTCTCTCTCAAATAAATAAAATCTTAAAAAAAAAAAAGAACATTAAAAAAAAAAGAACCCCCATCCTATATCAGTTTCCATCAAAGAAGAATGAAATATGACTAATCTTTTTATTACTACCAATTTAATTGAATTGTCCTTGGCCCGCTGTAATTTCTAAGAAGTGGAAAGGTTAGATTGCTCTGTTAATGTACCATTAAAGATATTCAATTGTCTTAATCGCAGATCATGGAAGGGTGTGAGCAATTAACATGAAGCAATTTCACACCTTAATTAATGTCACATGAAATCCCTTTGGAACTGTAGAAGAATTTTAAGTGCTGGTTCAGAAGCAATATATTGCCAAAGGAATGCACCCGGTATGCTGTAAATATTTATTATGAAGAGTTAAGAGACATTGTGAACACAAAGATCTATATCTTCATTTAGAAGGAGATGAGAAGCAATATTTGTGTGCAGGAGAGAGACAGATATGGAAGAAGGATGTAGCAGGGAGAGGTAGGAGGGTTTTATTTAAGACTAAATTCAAAGCCAGGAAAATGCTGCTTTGAATGAGTTACACTGGTTTGGGGGAAGAAGGTGTCACAGTCTGGCAGAGATTCCAAACTCAAAAGATGGACACAGAGAGAGAGAGAATTGCAGCTATTTGCTATAATTAAAACAAGCAGGGGCATCAGCTATAGGTATTTTTTTGCTCTGTTTCTGTCTTTCAGTACGGTGGGGTCCAAAAGAGGATTCTGGGAAACAAACCATTTAGTTTTTTTTCCAGTCAATTGAAATAAAAATATCAAAATCGACTTGCCACTATTATCCTCCCATTTAGAGCTCCTAAAACATTAGGACTCTTGGGTTTGTTCAGTTCTTTGGTATCTCATTGTATGGTTTTTGAAGAGATTATTTTCCCTCCAAATTTCATTTACATTGTCTCTAATCCCTTAGTGAATACCACACCTCACAGCATTTCTCCAGTACATGACCCAAAAACACAATGTCCAGTTTCCAAGGGAAAATGAAAAACGCACTTTAGATTGATCTAATAGATTTGGGATATCCAGCTTTCTTTCAGTCTTATCTTCATGTTATTCCTATGAAACAGATGGCATTTATAATCAACTTCATCTTCAGAGATTATTGAGGTTTGAAGAGGGTAAATTATTTTCTCAAAATTACTTAGCAAATCATTGGCAAAATGTTTATCAGAACTAGACATTTATTTATATTTGATTAATTGATTTGTATAAGGTTACTTTTAGTCAATGTTAATTTAGTGCAATAATTGGTGTTAGCTCTAATTTACTCCATATAATAATTTAACTCAGCACTAGAATACAGCCATCTTAATAGCAGTAGGAAATGGCAAAATGTAACATGTTTAGTATATTCAATTCCATGGTGTCAGAGTGACAATTTACTCTATGTTAGATTAGGCTTAGTCCAATATATTGATCACAATAATCTGAATAAATTTAAATAATTGCCTATGGCCAGACTTGATCAAAATGAGCCTAGAATCACTAAATTCAATTTAGAACACTAAGTCTTGATCCTGGTTGCCATCATTATCACTTGGACAATAAAACCAGATCGCTCTGGAGATCCGGCCTGAGAATTTCTAACTACAGATGGCTGGGATACTGATGTTTGGTAAACACTGCTCTACGTTACACTGCTGGTACTTAGATTCTATTAGCTTAAATCAACAGTTACAACAGGAAAAACGGATAATTTAAATTTGTGTGTGTGTGTGTGTGTGTGTGTGTGTGCGTGTGTCTTGTCTCCCCACTGGAAAATATATTGGTGGAAATTGGCAAATGTTCCTTTATTTAGAGTTTAATATTTCTGTAGCCATGACTCTCAATTGGTATTTACTACTTTTACTGTAGAAACATATTTCTCCCTCCGGGACTAAGTTCTTGAAGCTTAAATCTTTGAAAAGTGCACACGTTCTTTTCAGGAGGAAGGAACCAGATTCTGAATACCCAACCACCTGCAGCAGCTGAGTAATGAGCTTCTTGGAGGAGGGAGGAGAAAAGGAGGAGACTGTATCTTGTTCTTTGTCAAAAACTATTTGGCTGCTGTATCTAAAGCTAAAGGGGGAGGTTACCACCAAGACAATTGAAATCTGGGGGAGTTACTTATCTGTGGTGTGAACAATGGTCTGAAAGGGCAAAACTGGGAATCATGAAGCCTGTTCCATTGTCTTAAATTCCAGGGGAGGGGACCCGTGTAAGTAACGGTTGACATGCAAGTGTACGTAGTAATGGGTTTAAATATCACGTCCATCCATCTGTCTGAATAGATGCCCTTGCAACTCTTCATTAACACCACCTGTGTTCTAAACCCAGGATGGAAAGTGAGAACATGATGGGAAAGGGGCTGGTGGGTAATTATTGTCATATAATCAGTGCAGGACTTAAAGATCCTGGGACTGGCAGAGTTTAATTTTGGGAATCCTGACATTCAAAAGGATATCATCATCAGGACTGGGGAAAAGGCAGAGCTATTTGCAAAACAAAACAAACCTTCTCTGGCTTTCCCTCTGTAAATGGTCAATTTCCTTCCCCAAGGAGGGGGGGGACATTTACAGTCCACAGTCCGTACTGGACTCTGTTGGTGACTATACAGTGGTGGGTTTACAGATTTATAAAAATTCCTTTAAAAACTAAAGATAACTGACAACCTTTCCAGTTAGCCAGCAATATGGTTAACCTCTTATAAACTTGTCATTTTCTCTCTCTTCTGAAAGTGAATTCTAGTTACGTGCTTTATAATTGTCCTATGGAAAAAAATATTACCAAAAACTTCCTTTACAATGGGTTATGGCTAGAATGTCTTTCATCCCACTCCTTCTAAACAAAAGTTACAAATCACCCATTATGGGGGTAGCTCATAAAACTGTACTTTATTCATTCAATAATTCAATAAAGGATATGTGTTTAGAATCATTTTATTTATAAATCCTAAGCTGGGCTCCCTGAAGAAACATGGTTTTACAATAAAGTGATTATAAAGAATGCACAGAATGTCATTGTCAAAGAACTTTAGGAATCATCTGCTCCAAATTTTTCTTTTGCGGAACAGGAAATGAAGCCTGTTAACATTTGTCAAGAAAAAAGTGATATATTCTTTATTCTTTCTTGCTTAGTTTTAACATGGCATTCTCATAACTATGCTATCTGATTATGTACCACTATGAATTTATCTTGTCATATCATGTATATCTGTCTCCATTTTGCATGGTTTAGAGCTAGCTTACTATGCAAGTTGTTTCATGGTATAACATTTCTGCTTTCCTATCACTGACGTTTTTAATTATTAGCATATCCATAGGCTTACTTCAGATTAAAGGGACATAAAAGGTAGGAGGTAGGTATATAGGCTTTGGCAGTAGGCTTCCTAGATGGCAGTCCCAGTTCTGTATTTATCTAGCCCTCTGATTGGCCAGGGCATACTTACTTACTTATTTTAAATATTGGTCTCTTCATCTATAAGATGAGGGTAATAACATAAGGCTGTTGTGACCTTTAATGAACATATGCAACCTGCCTAGTAAACAGTAAACTGTATGTAAATGCAGTAGGACTAGTAATAGTAGTGGTAGCACAAATAGTTTGGGGATCCTAGTGAGCAGAGAGAAGTTCTTGCTGCATAGTAGAATAATGTCTAAAAAAACCTCAAGTGCACATATCTTGGATACTAATGGTAATTATATAATTACATCATTTGATAACCTAAAGCATAGCTGCATGGAGAATCACTGGGAATTTGTTCATATTTTTGCATTATAATAATGATATCAAAGTAAAACAAGGTATGGGAGAACTGAGGAATTGCATGGGTCTGTTACAATATAAGAACATGAAGGTCTCCATGAATCTAAAAGGCTTTTATTTCTAAGGAGTGAACAAGTATATTCTAGATTTAAAAAGGAGCGAAGCATATAGGAGACATTTATTCAATAGCATTTGCTAGGGTCTTATTATGCTATGTTGAGGTTCCATTTCAGACTTCAGACTGTAAGCAGTTTCATTCATCCTCACAGAGATTAAGCACATGCTTGCTTGAGTCAGAATGCCTTGGCTTGGATTCTGCCTCTGCCACTTACAAACTGCTTGATATGGGACAAATTACTCAATGTCTCTGTGCTTCATTTTCTACATTTGTCAAATGGGGATAATATTAGGATCCACTTCATAGAAATGGAATGGAAGAAAAGGGGATAACTGAGACATGTTTAGCACGATACCTGTACAGAGGAAGCATTTAGAGAACTGTTAGCTAATTTGTTAAAAAAAAAAAAAAGTTAACCTTGCTCTCTAAGACAAAAGGCAAAGACATTTCTAGGGAATTAAAAGGTCTTTGTTCTGAAACAATTGCATTCTTGTTTTCATTTTTGGAAATGATTCTTATCATATTCCATATACTCCAACACCTCAGCTTTCATTCCTGCCATATAAAGAGACAAAGAGCCTTGGAAACAAATCCAAGTGAATTTAATATTTGTGTTAAATTAGTGAATCTGATTTAGAATGGACTATTCCCCCCCTCAGAACAAAATGGAAATCGTCAAAACATCAGTAAATAAGGAAAATAAAAAACAAAACAATGACCAAAAAGCTATCAATAAGAAAATTAGGAAATCAGGGCTATTCTAAAGTTAAGATGTTAAGATGATGGCAGGTTGAAGCAGAGGCTCTTACTGTCCCAGTCCCATTCTGCTATTCTCTCAAAATAACTGAACACTTATTTGGCATGTAGCCATCCAGAAGAAATGGTACATTCTTAGGCTTCCCTGCACATAAGTGAGACCACCCTGACTGGGTTGCAGTCAGTGGGATTTAAGTATCATATGGCAGCTAATGGGAACCTTCTAGAAGAGAACGCTGACACAGGGTTTTGCCTCTGCCTTTCTCATCCCTTCTTCTTCTGTCTGGCTGGAATGAGGACGCTGGGTGGATCGTGGGGGCAAGAGTAGAACCAGGGCCATTGTGTGGTTGTGTTGATAGTGCAGGGCGCACTTGTACAACACACTAGGGAGAGTGGCACTCAGATGGACTTAGCTGAGGTCCCTAACAACTGGGAAGTCACAGAACAGGCCCTGGATGGCAGGTTTCTTGATTTGGTTGGTGAGAATAAAACTCTGTATGATTAAGCTGCTCTTAACATGGGTTTTGTATTGTACATAGCCAAATCTAATTCTAAAGTAAACAATTAGGAACGTCTAGTTGTCTCTTCCAACATTTGTACTGAAATGCAGCAATAACTATAGAATTTAGGCAGCTCTGAGACTAGGAATGTAGTCATTGAATCCATTACTCTTGGAAACGTGTACGTGGTCACACAGTCTCAAGAAGCTTGACTAGCCAAAGTGCAAACAGCAGTCATGAATAGGAGGGTAAGTTATCGGTGTGTTTTTTCTTTTTTTGGGGGGGTCGGTATGAAAAGCATTTCCATAAAAAGAGCAAATAACACATGTGGATTTTTCCTTTCCTTTACACTTTCCGGAATTCAAAAATTGTTAATGAACATGTGCTACTTTTGTTTCAACAACAACAAAATCTATATAAATGCGCAAATAAAAATGATGCAGTAGAGGGGATGTGGGTAGGGGAATGGGTGAAATAGATAAAGGGTATTAAGAGTACACTTATCCTGTTGAGCACTGAAAAATGTGTAGAATTGTTGAATTGTTATATTGTACAGCCGAAATAAAGAGAATATGTATGTTATATACATGTATAATGTACATGTTAATTACGTTCCAATAAAAAAATGATGCAGAAGTTTTAACAGTTTATTCACACTGCACCCAGAGTGTTTTTGTCTGCTTGATCTCTACCTCTCACCTCTAATGGTCTGAACCTGGCCTAGCCTTGCAATTACATTTAAATGATCAACTTTCCAATATCTTTTTTTTTTTGTGGAAGTGATTGCTCTTTCCCTAAATCCCAATATCATTTCCAGCAACATGTAATACATCACTTTTTACATTATACTATTGGCTTTAATACACGTATCTCATATCTCCAAGAATACTGTAAGGTTATCTGAAGCATATATAATTCTTCTTTGTCTTCATACTTACCTATTCATTCGTTCATTCATGTGTTCACTCAGTTGACGACAGATTATTAAATGTCTCTCTATGATATGCAAGATATTATACAAGCAACAAAGATATATGAGGAAAAAAACTTGTTCTGTACATTCAAACAATGATCAATCCATGGATAAGAGAAGACAGCGTGGCAAACAGGTAAATTTAATACAATGTGATCAGTTCTAGGGGAGAGGATTGTATAAAATGATAAAGTGACAGAATATTTAATTCTACTTGAAGAGAGTCAGGCCCCCACACAAGCAGTGACTCCTGGATGTGTTCTTTACAAAGACTAATAGGCATTTTCAGGCATGTGAGTGGATGGACATTATGGAGAGAGGAGGGCCAAAGAACTACGCGTGTCCCCAAACTGTGAAAACAGATTACAAGAAGGCAAGTTCTGCTTTGTGTGGTTAAAAGGACAGGGTGTGAGGGGAGTTTTGAGAGGGATCAGGAGCTTCGAATGTCACATTTCCCCCCAGGGCTTCCAACACAGTGTTGACCGAACAAATGGTTGTTGACTATTACAATCATAGGTATGGTGCAGCAGGAGCTATGATGTTATGCTAGTCGACCGGACCATGCCTTGTGGATATTCAGGGGACAGAAAGCCTGGCTATGTTACAGACTTGTAATGCACTGCCTCAATCTCCTTATTTCCACAGACAAGGAGGCTGAACTAATGCTTTAAGTGATTATAATGTGACTTTCAGAAACGAAGTTTATCAGTAAATGTCTAGGTTACTGCTATTTTTTAGCCGGTCTTAAAAAGCTTGAATGAATACAGCAAAAGTGGTTACCCCAATAGTATAGTCTCATCTTCCACAAGGAACAAGTCGCCCAAAATGGGTTTCCTTAGCATAAAATTATTTATTCCACCAATCAATTTTAAATAAGTGAACACTGTATTAAATGATCATGAGAGGGGAGGTTATAGGCTTGACTGAGAAGGATAAAATTGAATGTTTACTGATCACAGTAAACAGCATACTATTTTCTTTCCTTAGAAAATACAAAGAAAAATTAATACACCATATTGTTAGATTTGTACACAAAGATGTATAGGTTAGCATATATAAACATATATAGATATAAACATATCTCCAAAGGCTTTTTGCAAACTTTAAAGCACTATGATAACATGACTGGCTTGTCAAGAGTGTAGCTTGAGGAATTAAATTATTGTATTCAACAGAGAAGGAAATTACATTCTAAATGGTAACTAGCGCTATTTTTCTACTTTCAGGAATTTTCTAGCTTCTATTTCAAGCAGTTTTTTTAATAAGTGCCAAGTATTTGTAATAGAATTTTTTTTCTTTTTTAGGAAGAGGTAGTACTATGTTTTCTGAAACTTTATTTTGATATGTTGCATTCTAAGTAAACTCCACTGAGCAAGGACAAGGAGCAAAATTGGCATCAACACACAGAAATCAGGGTCAAAAAAAAAAAAGTTCATTTCATACCTTCAATGGGTTTTGGTACAAAATGTGATGAGGGTTTGGTTTTCTTCACTCTGTTTCCCTTCATAATTTGACCTTCTTTATTGAGTCCCAGAAACCATGCTCGGCCTGATTCTTGTTGACGGTACAGTGTGGAAGAATAAATCACATAGTAGTTTTCAAATACAGATTCCTTAAATTTGCATTCTGGAGTGAAAACATCCTGCAGAAGAAAAGAAGATACAAAAGAGAGAAAGGATTTAAAAGTGAACTAGCAAATGCTTAAATGCAATGAACTTGAAATATAGGTCCTGTATTAAGAACAAATCAGGCAATTGCACATAATTTCTAGAGGCACTCACAAAGATTCATCATACAAAATCAAGAAACAAGATTTCCTTTCTAAACAACCTCTACTTCACAGAACACAACTGTCAGGCTTGAATCACTCATTGGGCTAACATCAATCAAGGCTGTACTCAGGTCTGATCCCAGTAAAATATTTTGTAAATTTAAGAGATTGACTACAGAACATTTTAGTGGCCCTTATCATGTAAAATGTATCCCTGGGAATCAAAATCAAACACAACCACAGCATACACAGGTTCATGATGTTTTTGAAGGGATTACCTTCTATGTACATAACTCTATTATGCAGTCAAAGTTTGTTCCATAAAATCACCAGTATGCTACCTCTTTGCTTAAATGTAACTTTTCATTTAATCTCTTTGTAACATTTTTTAAACTTGATAACCAAAACTTCAGGCAACATACCCAGGGATAAGTAGTAGAAGAAATATTACTACTACATTGTGTGATCTTCAATGAAACATAGAATAAGAGTTTTAAATCAAGAAGGAACCTTAAAAATCCTCTACTTCAACCTCATCATTGGATAAGTGAAACAACCAAAAGGTTATCTGATTAATTCAAAGTTACACACACATGCATACACACATGCGTGCACACATACAGACACACACACACACAGATTACTGCATCAATGCCAGAATTCACATTTCATGCTTCACAATCACTGCCTCTCAAGATCACCTTTTCTGCCTGAGTCTTGTTTAGTGACTTACAGTGAAACTTTATAATAAGTGCAATGAAATCATATCTTAACATGCCAAATGGACAAAATATATTTCATGGAATGAAGAAATTCCTTCCCTTATAAGATAAGCAGAAGAAAAATAAATGTGATAGCATCTTCTTCAATTACACATATATAAGAATCTTACATGTGAAACACATTCACTGCTGTCTTTGCGATATACTGGAAAAATTTCTTCCTTGTAACCCTTTAAGTGTTATGTCCCCAATGCTTTAATGCAGTTACACCTGCAGTTAAGTTACTGAGGAATATGAGGGACTAATGCCGGGTGAAACCATGTCCTTCTAGGTGATACTCACAGACTAGTCCCCTGGGTTCATTTGCAGAAAGCTACAGTGATGCATCAATGGGTGTTGGAAGGTTCTCTGGATTTTAAATGGTTCTAAAATTACAGAGCAAGAAAATGAGACTGAAGTGATGGGAAGGGGGATGGAAAGGCGATTGTGAACATTATATACATATGTGTATATACATATATAATACAGATAGAATATGTATTATTATTATATACTGATAATAAATATATACATATCTATCTATACTATATTGATGATAACAATAAAATGCCACAGGACACTCTCAACTTTAAGTAAACCTAATGGTTAAGAATCAGAAAAATAAGTATGGAATACAACTTCATAGCTGCTCTGAAGGTGGTAATAAAAAAGATGGATCATAAAAACTATTGGTGAGGATATGAAGAAACTGTCATCCTCATATATTGCTGGTAGGAATGCAAATAATGCAGCAGCCATGGAGAACAGTTTGGCAGTTCTGCAAAAAAGTTAAACATACAATTACCATATGAGCCAGCCATTGTACTTCCACGCATGTACCTAGGAGAAACGGAATTTCATATCTGCACAGAAACAGGTCCACAGATGTCCATAGCACTATTATTCATCATGTGGAAACAATTCATACATCTAGCAATGAATGCCTGGATAAACAGGATGTGGCATATACATTTAATGGAATATTATTCAGCCACAAAAAAGAACAAAGGACTGATTCATGTGATAACCTGGATGAACCTCAAAAGCATTGTGCTAAGTGAAAGAAGCCATATGTTGTATGATTCCCTTTATACGAAATATCCAGAATAGGTAAATTCAGACACAAAAAACAGATTAGTGGTTGCCAACAGCTGGGGGTCAGGTAAATAAGGAGTGGCTCCTTTTTTTGGAGAGATAAAAGTATCCTGAGATTAGATGGTAGTGATGTTTGTGCAATTTTGTGAAAAAAAAAACAACACTGAAGCATACACTTTAAAACATGAATTTTATGGTATGTGAATTTTATCTCAATAAACAAAAGAAGGAATCAGAGAAACAGAGTGACTAGAGAAAATGAGGGAAAAGAATAAAACTATTGTATATTCCTTGTCTGGCAACACAGAAGTAAATGATGGGCCTATGGGGTTCTTCTATAACCTTGTCTCAATATAATTAGGACAAAGTTTAATCATTGCCATGTAGAGGAAACAAAGTGATTCAGATTCAATTTATAAGATATTTTGAAGTTCTGGTTTTCTTCAAGGACTGTGTTAAAAGACTTAGAAAATGCTAAAATTTACTATAGATATCTATATATTATATATAGATATATTTAAAGGTTTTATTTATTTATTTGACAGAGAGAGAGAAACAGAGCACAAGCAGGGGGAGCAGCTGAGGGAAAGGGAGAAGCAGGCTCCCTGCTGAGCAGGAAGCCCGATGTGGGGTTTGATCCCAGAACCCTGGGATCCATGACCTGAGCTGAAGGCAGACGCTTAGCTGACTGAGCCACTCAGGTGCCCCAGGTATATATTTTTTTTAAAACAGACCAATCAAAATAATTTCACAGGTTTTATTTCTAGGCCTAGCTCAGTACTAGTCAACCCTAGATACTAAGGGACTCTTGAAAGGTCCATGAATAAATTATACATAAGAAAGGAAAATATATGGGACAAGGAATTGTGTACACATATTATAATATATTGACACAACCTATTTATTTAGAAGTATACTTTACAGACATGAAAACTTCAAGACAGATACAAATCTGCTTAGTGATAGTTAAATTTGGTGACTTTATTTAACATAGTAACTGAAGCTTCCCCCCCCCCCCTCCCTTGGGGTGGCTCAGTCTGTTAAGTGCCAGGCTCTTGATTTCAGCTCAGGTCATGATCTCAGGGTGGTGAGAAGGAGGCCCACATCCAGCTCCATGCTGGGCATGGAGCCTGCTTAAGATTCTCTCTCTTTCTCCCCCATCCATGTTCATGTGCTTGCATTCTCTCTCTTTCTCTCTCTCTCAACAAAGTAACTAAAGCCCCTGATACTGACATAACTGCTCTGAGAGTCATAGGAAGTTACAGGGAGATCCAGGCACTGGGCTAGACCATGAGCTCCTGGCTGCTGGTTCAATACCTTTGCAATGCTACATACACATTGCTTTCTACTGCATAACCAAGCCTGCGTATGATGCCAGGCTGCCAGTTTGAGACTAGCCATCATAAAACACACTCCCACCAAAGATAATTACTACATTGTCTTTTTTTGTATATGAGAAAAATAACACCTTTATTTAGTAAATAATGAACTCTGAGATTTCTGTTGAGTTTCACAATTGTTTAAAGTCTGCTCTTAAAACTGCAAAAGTCCAGGATATCAGGCAGGGACATGGGCCAGGAATAGCATTAGGCAGGGATTGGGTCTTGAATTTCTGAGCTGGTGGAGTCCAGACACAGCACCCAGGTCCTAATCCAAAATGAAAAGTCAAGTGAAGTATCCCATTTAACGTCATTTCAAGGGGGTTATGCAGAGTCAGAATTTGGAAATGAGGCAGCTAATACCTCCCCAGGGCAAAACATTTCAGGTGGAAAAAATGTCAGAAGCTGAGTGCAGGCACTTCTGTGGGGCACAGCCCTCTGGAAATGGTGAGAAAACCTTATGCACACTGAGCAAACTTGGATAATGATTCTAAGTGCAACCTTTACTTACATAGTTTCAACATAAATATGAAGGTAGACATCAAAAAAATTACAATATAGTTGTTATAATCCCTCTTTTTATGTAATGAGAAATGAAATGTCTTAGACTTAGAATAAGAAAATCAGTTTTGCTTTGGGAACCATACCTACTAGCTGTGGGACTTTAAGTAAGTGATTAAACTTCTTTGAATTTCACATTTGCAACTATAAATTGAGTTATTTTAAGGAAAGTAAGATGAAGGACATGGAAGCCTGTTGTAAACTTTTAGTATTTACAAAAACTTCAACTCATTATTCTTCTTAAGTTTTTACTTATAGCCAGAAAAGTACAATCAGTCATGTAAATAGACATTAATTCTGTGCTTTTGTCATGAAGTTTGAATCTGCTCCAGCATCCAGGACCCTATGCTATAAGTTGTTTTGTCCTACATAGATTGTTCCCACTATAGCTAAAACAAATTACACATACACACATAATTTTTAAAAAAAATTATCTAAAGCTTTCGGCAAACATCTGGGCAACCACATACATTCAGAAGAGGATCTGAGGTTAAAAAAAAAGTGTGTTCAGAATGACAATAAATCTCGTGTGTAATGGAGACAAGCAGACTTGGAGCCAAAGGTGATAAAATCCTAGACTACATTAATCCAGTGCATATACTGAAAGCAGTGTAAATAGCAAGTGGAATAAGGAGGATTTTTTTTTTTTTTGAAAGACGAACCAGTAGCTATATTGCATCTCGTGAATTGTGTTTATATCTACTATCCCAAGAAATCAGTTCATTGTAGGTACACAGCAATGCTTGTAGAAATATTTGTTGATGAAACAAACATCTCCACATGTACATCATGTATGTAGATATGTGAAATGCTGTTTACTTTTCACAGTTATTACTCTAGAATCTTTCCAAATCTTAAAAAAATAAGTTAAAAATAAGTCTTTCCCATGTTAAGTTTATTCAGCTTGAGCTGACCTGGATTTCAGTGGAATATGAATACAACCTTTGATAGGGTTCCAAAATTACTTTTGAGAACTCACTTTCATAGTAGCATTTGCAATGAAAAACAACAATTTTTTTGTTCTAGCATTGTACAAGTCATTACGTGACCAATTCTTTTTCACGTTCCAAATACCTTCTCACCCTGCTTTATCCTAGAAAGGTAACAAGACCCACCCGTTTCCATCCAGATGACAAGGAAAATTGGAATACCACTTAAGCCCAGGGCAACCACTCAGGATCCTTTCCAGTCTCACCCCATTTCCTCTGATTCTTATCTACTCTCTGTACAGTTCCAATCTCTGATCCCCAACCTCTACTTTGATCCCTCTTCCATATGCAGGTTCTTCCTTACTCTTCTCTCTGCACTGTTCTGGTTTCTCCCCTCCAGTCTTAGGGTCTGCCGTTGCCCAGGATGAGGCCCTTCTTCCCCAGCGGCCTATAACTATGTCATCCTTAGCCCTTTCCACCTTCATTTGAATGGCTTTCTCCTTTAAATATAAATAACATGAGGAAGAAGGAGACATTTAGGGTATTTGATGGTTAAAATGTTATATTTTTTTCATGGTTGACTATCACTGCCAATACTGTGTATATCATGTATGAGTTCCTTGACATGCCCACACTTCCCATCACCAATTGTACTTTGCTTAGGTTGTTCTATTTCTCTATCCAAGAGGACCATGACAAATGCTCTTCTCAGTCATTATAGGTAATCGTGAACTTTCCTTCATTTAGCTTCTCATAGTATTACTTTTTTTTTTTTTTTTTGCAGTATTTAACTCACTCTGCTTCTTGTATCATGGTTTTTCTTGCTCCTATTCTAGACATTCTGAGCTTTGCTCACAAAACCATGTTACTCGTCAATGTTTATTAGGAAGTCCAGTGTATTCAGCACTCGATTTATTCTTATTGAATTAAATCAAAATATTCTAAGTTAAGGAAACAGCAAAGGTTGTGTGATAAGACAGAATGGAATGACAGTATTGACTCTGTTTCTTTAGTTGTATGGTCTTGGACATGCCATTTAATTTTGATAAATCTTTTTTTCATCTATAAAGTGAAATAATAATTCTTACATTAAAAAAATTGGTGAAGACACTTAAGATCTGTCCTTCTAGTAAATTTCAAGTATATAACAAAATATTGTTGACTTCAGTCACATTGGTGTACATTAGCTCTCCAAACCTATTCATCTTACCTAACTAAAACTTGATACCTCTTGACCAATATCCCATTTCCCTCTTCCAACCCCTGGTAACCATAATTATACTCTCTGCTTCTACAAGTTTAACTATTCAAAGTTCCACATTTAAGTAAGATTAAGTGGGGTTTGTCTTTTTGCATTTGGTTTATTTCTCCTAGCTTAATATCTACCAGCTTCATCTGTGATATTACAAATGGTAAGATTTTCTTCTTTTTAAGGCTAAATAATATCTCACTGTATATTTATTAATACCGTATTTTCTTTATCCATCAACCACCAACAGATACCGAGGTTGTTTCCTTATCTTCATTATTGAAAATAATGCTAAAATGAAGATGGGAGTGTAGCTATGTCTTCAAGATCTTGAATTCATTTCCTTTGGATTTATTCCCAAGTGGGACTGATTGTTGGACCATAAGGTAGTGTTGGCACCCTCACCCCCCCAAAAAAAAGGAAGAAAGAAAGAAAAAAATGGTAGCTATGTGAAGTGATATATATGTTCATTAGTTTAATTGTGATAAATATCTCACAATGTATCATATACAATTCTTAATTGTCAACTACACTTCAAAAGAGCTGGAAATAATCCACCATGAGTTGTATTCAAGCACAGCTGAAATGAAAAGATGGAAAATGCTGAGTGTTGACAAGGATGTGGAACAAGGAAAACGCTGAGTGTTGACAAGGATGTGGAACAAGTGGACCTCTTATACATAAATGATAGGAGAATAAATTGGTAAAAGCATTTTGGAAAACTCTTTGGCAGTATTTATAAATATAAGTATATCCTATGATTCAGCAATTCTGTTCCTGGATTTATACACAAATGAAATCTATCTATATCTATCTATCATCTCTCTATCTATCTATCTATCTATCTATCTATCTATCTATCTCCCAAAAGACATATACAAGAATGGTCATAACAACACTATTTATAATGGCTCCCAAGTGGAAACAACCCAAATGCCCATCAATAGTAGAATGGGTATACAGTATGCTCAGACAATCATAAAATACTATAGAACAGTGAGAATAAATAAAATACAGCTATAAGCAATAATATGGATGATTCTCACCAACATAATGTGGAGCAAAAGAATCCAAACAAACAAACAAAAATAACTGCTGCACACTGTATGATTCCATTTATATAGAGGTGAAAAGCAGGTAAAACTAACCTACTGTGATAGAACTCAGGATAGTGTTCAGGGAGGGTAGTTGCTTGAATGAAGCAAGGGGAGGGACCCTGGGATGCTGGTAATGACCTATTTCTTGATCTGGGAGCTGGTTACATGAGTGTGTACACTTTATGAAAATTAACTGAGCTCTATTATGATTTTCACACTTTTTATGTACATTACTTGTAATAAAAAAAAACCCACAGATGTGTCAAAAAAAAGTGGCGAAGATTAAGTAAAATGACAAATATTATTTCCCCAAACCATTGTTCTTCTTTCAAAATCAAGTTTTTTTTTCCACATAATTAGCTAGCATATCATGCATGGCAATTTTATAGCAATCACCATCACTCATTCATGAGTTGTGGACAAGTTTTGTTCAAGATGAAAACATTACACTTTTAAATCACATAATTTATTCAAGAAAAAATGTTTTCCCTCCAGCTCACTTATTCTAATTCTCACTTTTTATTATAGGCCATTATATAATGCACATACTTACATGTTTTATTTAAATAGTGCTTGTAAAACTGCCTAAGTTAAAACTTACCATTTGCAAGTTCCTATAAAAAATAATAATGATAATGATAATAAAACATAAAATGAACAGACTAGAAAAAGAAAATTACCCACACACATGAAGAAATGCACAACAAATATTTTCTGTAAAATCATTTGCATTCTTTAAATTTCTGGCTTATTATGCACTAACAATTTTCCAAATTGTCAAACTGACCTTTGGCAAATCAGTTAACCTCTCTGAACCTCAATTTCCTCTCTATAAACTGAAGATATGTTTACTACAGATTCATGGAACTATAATGGTCAAATTATGTAACACATGTACAAGCTCTTTGATACCAATAAAGACCTATACAATTATTTGAAAGAACTTATTTCACACAGAAGACTTCGACTTCAGAACAATAAAGTCTCTACATTTTGGAGATACATCACTCAAAACCACTTATGCTCCTCCTAGTTTTACTTGCAAAATGTATGCTTCCCAACTCAACTAGGAATATATGACTTGTATAATCCTGTACAGTTAATATAATTAAAAGGTAGCCTAATTACAATTTATTTTCATCCCGTTCTTTGCAGATCTCCATTTCCTCCTTACAGCTCTAGCTACAATATACCATGGGATGAATGTGCAACGAATGAATGAACTCTCAATGCACTGCAGCCACTGGTCTCCTCGCTGTTTCTCAAAAACAAGCATTACCCACTTCAAGTCCCTCACAACTGAGATCCTCAGTTCTTGAAAATGTCTTCATGTTAACACGGTTTGCTCTCATTTCATTCAGGTCACTGCTCAAATCTGACTATCTCAGAGAGCTTCCCTGACTACCTTATGTAATTTAGCACCTCCTCCTCATTGTCTAATCCTTTACCTTGCTTTTTTTTCTCCATAACTTACCACTAGTTGGCGTGATATTACATATGAATTAAGTTCTATGAAGGTAAGCACCATGATTGTTAATTTCCTTCATATTCCATGTATGCCATAGTTGTTGGAATTAAAAAAAAATCTATTCTGAGTCAAAATAATTTGGTGAAAGAATTTCATGAAACCTAGATTTTTATTCCTGTATATCTGTAATCTGTGTTCAAACTGGGAAGATCACTTTCTGTCTTAGGTTCCTTGTTACCCTAAGTGTAAAAGAGAATTTTGTTAAACTAGGCAAAAACTCAAATGTCCCTTTTGATTTAAACTTTCCATAGTCTTTTCATATTCAATAGTTAAATAATTTCTTGAAATTAAGGAGTCCATATAAGATATGGTTATTTTAAAAAACAGTGCTTACCTACCAAAAATTTTGGTAATATATTGTTATCAGGAAAACAAAATAAAAAATGTAATCCGAGGAAATAAACTTTGCTGTGGGTAGTTATGACTAATGACTATGATATGTAAAAATTACTGACTTTTCAAACATATGCTAGATACAAAGGGCCTTCTCATTTTAATTTTTTTCCTTTCCAATTAAAAACCAAAATCTTTTTCATATACAAAAGCATCTCCCCTGTTTACTGAGCTACCTTTTTATTGGGTTGTATATATGGAAGAAAGAAATAAAAAAAAAATTGATGATTCTCACAAAACAATTTATGTCCAACAACTCCAGAGATAGATAGTTCCTTTGGTTATAACCTTTGAATATTTGGATGTGAAGCTTCTGGTTTGCTAACTTTTTAATAGCTTTTAGATGTACAGAATTTGAAAATCCTTGGTATATTAATAGTTGTTCTGTCAACTGTGTTGTCAGACATAATGATATTAAGTCAAGCAAGAGAACTTTTGTTTTCCATCCTGACAAAGAGGCAACAAAATGCTAAAATACATTATCTCAAATGAAGTATTTTTTAAAAAACACTGAGTTGCTTTGATTAGAACAAATCTAATTTTATAACTTAAAAAAAAAAACCTCAGCAGATATTGAATCTTTATCTATATGCTTTTGAGATAATTTTGACTGGAAAACTACTGAGCTAATTTCTCTAAAAATAAAGCTTCTTTGTTAACACATTCCTTGCAATATCCTACAAGACAACAAAGTAAATTTAAATCATCATAAAATAATGAAAACTGTGGTATATTGGAAACAATTTTGGAGGCAGACAAAGATTCAAATACCTAATTTTTTAACTTGGACAAGTTATTTAATTTCTCTGAAGCTTAGCTTTATTATCTATAAGTTAATACTAATCATACCTTCACTATAAGGTTGAGTCATTAAGAAACAACAAAGGTGTACCTAACTAGTACTTGGAATATCACTAACTTTATTTACTTCTAGTTGCACTTTTTAGGTTATATCTGATATCACAAGCCAGAAGGGTTAGCCTGAACAGTAGGTTGAGAAAAGTCACTCTACTTGTAGAATTCAAAAAAATGTGTTTTCCCTATAATAGGTTAATCAAGGCAATGCTGCTCAAGGCTCAATTTGGCCATTATTTACAGAGTAACCAGATAAATCTGACTATTTCTCTTTTTCTGATAGAGGATGTTTTTATCAATCTGAGATAAGTTATATGATTTTCAGATTCTTAACATCTGCTAATGAGGCATAATGCCACATAACCATTTGACTTAGCCTCTAGCCCAAAGCTTGTAAGTATAGAAGTGAGGTAGGAATGGGAAACTGGAGAAGATGAGTGGATAAGAAGATATATCATATTACAGTTCACTGTTATCAAAATTATTTCCAGAATTCTGACTATTCTAGAGACAGAGAGCAGATATTGAGGGAACAGTGTGATTCTTCATTTAAAAACACCATTGTTTCTTGTGAAGTTAGCATGTACACAGTATATAACTATGGGTTTGCACATTAAGGCAAGTGCATTGAATACCCTCAGCACATTCATGAAAGAGGAGGAATGCCTCTGGTGCCTCAGGCTCTGTTTTCCTTTTTGGGGGTAAGAATGGAAGTAGGGATATTTTCAAATTACCATATTTCAATGTAACCATTGTTATACCTTTTGGGAAGTCATTTTGAATACTCTAAAGGGCCCTGGAAATTATCAAGTAAGGTTGACAATATATATTTACATGAAATTTTCCAATTTTTATTTATTTTTTAAAGATTTTATTTATTTGGGGCACCTGGGTGGCTCAATCGTTAAGCGTCTGCCTTCGGCTCAGGTCATGATCCCAGGGTCCTGGGATTAAGCCCTGCATCAGGCTCCCTGCTCAGTGGGAAGCCTGTTTCTCCCTCTCACACTCCCCCTGTTTGTGTTCCCTCTCTCGCTGTGTATCTCTCTGTCAAATAAATAAATAAATACAATCTTTAAAAAAGATTGTATTTATTTATTTGACAGAGAGAGACAGCAAGCATGGAGAGTGGCAGAGGGAGAGGGAGAAGCAGGTTCCCTGCTCAGCAGAGAACACGATGTGGGACTCGATCACAGGATCCTGGGATCATGACCTGAGCCAAAGGCTGTTGTTTAACTGAGCCACCCAGGTGCCCCAAATTTTCCAATTTTTAAAATTCCATGTGTCAACTTCCATGAAGTCAGAGTAACCAGTCAAACTTAACTTCCTGTTGTAACAATTATAAGTACTGGACAAAATATGAGGCAACAGTTTCCAGGTACTTGTCAACTGAAATTGCTGGGCTCTAATCTTTGAGAGAAGGAAAATATATGAGGTAAGTACTACATTGATCCTGGCTTTCTGCAAGGGGTACTTTCCAACCCTGGAATGGAGAGGTAAAGCTGAAGTGTAGCATTGTGGTTATTTTGAACTGTGCAGGCAGAAATTAGAGTTTAGGACTGCTAAAGGGACTGGAATTTGTAGATCAAGGTGCCAAAGAAAAGAAACCTGATGGAATGGAAGTCAGGAGATTATATGGGAATTTCCTGAGGATCTTGGGCTTATGGATGGACTAAACATGCTAAGGATAAGACTCTCCAAGGCCCGGATTAGAACAGCTACTGCAGAACTGAGAGCTCAATAGAGATATAAGAGGTTGTGCAGGGCTGGTATATGCTGAACTTCCAGACAACCAGAAAGAAGAGACCTTGATATTTGACATTCACTAGAGACCTCAGAACGGCCACAGTTTAGAGTTAATGATCACACTGTAAATAAGGTCCCTTCACCCCCTAGATTAAAGACAGAAGCAAAATAATCAAGACCTAAACACACAGACACACACACACACACACACACACACACACACACACACACACACCCTAAAAAGATCAAGAAGATCTACTAGTTATTTATCTAAATGCCAAGAGATAAACACACAATCTTTATCAAAAGATAATGCAATGCACTCTATAATCTATCATACAAATGTCTAACATACTAAATTACAAAACATGGATATAGCTAGCAATAATGTAACCCATAGGGTGCCTGGGTGGCTCAGTTGGTTAACCGACTGCCTTCGGCTCAGGTCATGATCCTGGAGTCCCAGGATCAAGTCCCGCATCGGGCTCCCTGCTCAGCAGGGAGTCTGCTTCTCCCTCTGCCCCTCCCCCCTCTCATGTGCTCTCTCTCACATTCTCTCTCTCAAATAAATAAATAAAATCTTTAAAAATAATAATGTAACCCATAATCAGCCAATTAAGCCCTCAATAAAATCAAACAAACACAAAACAGAAGGGGACCCAGATGTTCAAATTAATAGACAAGGACTTTAAAATAGCTCCTATAAATGTTATAGGACTTAAAGAAAAAGAACACAATGAGTAAACAAATAAGAAATAGAAGTAGAAAAAAAATGAAAATGATGGAAAAAAGAACCGAATGAAAATTTTAGAACTGAAAAGGTCAAGATTTGAGGCAGGAAAAATTATTGGATGTACTTATTAACCAACTGGAAACTGGCAAAAGAAAGCATCAGTGAACTTGAAGATAGATTAACTGAAATTATCCAAGCTAAAATACACAGATAAATGAAGATTTAAACACACACACAGTCAGCAACCTGTCAACAATATCAAACAGTCTAACCTATGTGGAAGTAAAAGAAATAGAACAAAGCAGAAACAATGAATAAATAATGTTAAAATCTGTCAAATACAGTAAATGTAAAAGTCCCTACAGATGTAGATCTAAGAAGCTAAGCAAATCCCAAGCAGGATAAATACACCAGAACTACAGTCATGTACTTTATAAACAAAGTCCTGAAAAATAAAGATAAAGGAAAAAAATTAACAAAGTAGATAAGGGAAAAGAACACATCAAACACCAGTAAGCAATGGAAAGGACAAGACAATGGAATGAAGTCATTAAAGTGCTAAAAGAAAAAGCAAATTGAACCCATAATTCTATATCCAGTGCATATATCCTTCAAAATTGGTAAGGTAAAGTAAAAATATTTTCAGCTAAACAAAATAAGTGAATTAACTTCTAGCAGACTTTATAATAAATGCTGAAAGATGTTATTCAGGCTGAAGGGAAATTATGCCAGATGGTAACTAGGTTATATAGGAAGGCATAAATAGCACTGGAAATCATAAATATGTTGACAAATATAGAAAAACATAATTTTTCTTCTTTTAATTAAAAAACATTGCACCGAAAGAGTTCTAATGTAAATGTGTGTGTGTATACACCTTGTAGAAAGGACAAAGATTTAATTGAAATATATTGTTTTATACCTCTTATATATTATGTCAAGTATCTTAATATTAATTCTAAGTAGCCTGTCATAAAGTAAGAATCTCTGTTGTACTCTCTAGAGAAAAAACATAAATATAATATAAAAAAAGGTAAAACTAAGAAGCCAATATAGGAATTTAAATGGAACATAAAACACATTAATTAAAAAGAAATAAGAAGGGAAATGGAAAAATAAAAATCAGATGAAATAAATAGAAGACAAATAGCAAATGGTAGGTTTAAACCCTACCATATCAATTATCACTTCCAATGTAAACAGAATAAACAGTGCAATTAAAAGGCAAAGGCTGTAAGACTGAACAAAAATGCAAAATGCAACAATGTCTGTAAGTGATAGCCCTACGTCTCATAGAGGTTGAAAGTAGAAGTGTGGAGAAGATACACACAGGTCAACAGTAGACATAAGAAAGTAGATATGGCTATATTAACATCAGATGAAGGATACTTCAAGACAAGGAATATTGTCAGAGATAAAAGGGAACATTTCATAGAAATCAGAGGTTAATGCATCAGGACTTAGACATAATAATCTTACTTACACATGTGCCTAGTAATAGTATTTCAAAATATATGAAGTAAAGGGACAGAACTGAAGAAAGCCAACAAATATCTATATCATAACTAGAAATTTTAATAATCTTCTCTCAATAATTGTTAGAACATGTGGCACACTCAATAAAGCACTATCAAACAACCTGACCTAATTAATATTGTAGAACACTATACTGAACAAAAGCAAAATGAATATTTATATGCTAGCCCATATAAAAAGTCAAAAGACATACTCTCACAGAGTATGTTCACTGACAACAAAGTTGAATTAGAAATTAATAAAACTTAAATATAAGAGCCTTGAATATTTGGAATTAAACGACAGATTTATATAGAATCCATGGGTCAAGGAAGAAATCACAAAGGATATTAAAAATAGTTCTAGCTGAATAATAATGAAACACAAAATATCAAAATTTGTGGGATACAGCCAAAGGAGTGCTATTAGGGAATGCAGATAAATTCTCATATTCTAATGCAAAAACCCACTGACCCACTTTTGGGAATTTGACCTGCAGATATAGAGGCACGTGTGCAAAGTGGACTATGTTCAAGATTATATCATGGTAATGATGCTTGTAATGTCAAAATACTGGAAACAATCTAAATGTCCTTCAATAGGGGATGAGATAAATTCTGGCATGTCCACACAATGGAATATAATACAGCAGTGAAGACAATAAAGCAGCTCTTTATGTATTGCTAATGAAAGACCTCTAAGATGCATTGTTCAAGCAATCTGTAAGAGTGAGTATATTGGTACATACCACATCCAAAATGCATGTGTGTATTTGTACATGCTAACTTTTGTGTTAAATATGCACATAAAAGCACATATGCACAAGTAGGTATTTGCTCATATTATGTTTAGAAAGTCTCTTGAGGGATACACAAGACGCTGGTGCTGGTGTTTGTCTCCTGGGAAGGGATGTGGGTAGTTGGAGAATAGAGCTGTAAGAAATAGATTTATCTCTGCTCTGTGCGTGTATTACTGCTTCAAACAATATATTAAGTTAAGGGGAAAAAACTGTTAACTAAAATTAACCTACTGACTAAATATGGCTTTGAGACCTCTAATATAGAGTACAGCCACTTTTAAAATATAGAGCAGAGCCGCTTTTAAAATGGTTCGAGTCCAACGAAGCAGGCAGGATTGCTGCGATGTTGCTGTATGGTATTGCACACACCACAAAACTCATTATTGGTCTAGAAGGAATGTAAGCATTAAAAAAAAAAAAAAAGCAAAGAGAATGAATCCCGGTATCATGCAGGTACCCAGCAGGTGTGAGGAGACGGAGACCTGACATTCTATCCCTATTTTAAAATCTATTTCAAATGCGATATATCTGTTTTGAAATCTATTTCAAATGTGATAAAACTTAGCCTCTGAAATAGAAATGTACTTACCCAGGCTCACACAACAAACAAAAGCCTCATGACTACAAGGATATACTCTAGGGTCACCTGAACCCATTTCAAGGAATGATATACCTCCCAGGAAAAGTTATTAAAGGAAGATCAGTGAAGCCCCCATTAAATAAACCACCCAAATGGACCAGCTGAGAGGAGAATAAACATGGTCCCTTACCCCATCTTTCATGTGACGCTGATTAGAGTGCCAGAATAACCTTGAGCCTTCATACAGGAACAGACATTTTAAAAAAAACCCAAATCATCATCTTTCTTTGGACTTTGTTTCACTTTTCAGCCTTTCCATGATTTGGATCAATCTCAACATTCAGAGGACCCCAAATTTCTCCTGCAATACTATCTAAATTTCAACCAAAGCTGGCAAGAACACTGTGGGCTTTCCAGACAATGGCAGAAATTCCCCTGTGAATATGCAGTGATGGGCTTTTGTGGGGTAATGTGTCACTACAGGCATGCTATATAAATATTCCCACTGTCATTGGGAGAAACAACCCCAGAATTTGCTGGTGTTGCTTACTCATTGGGTTTAAATTACACTTTCATTTAAACATCTTCCTGGCAGTGATTACAAGGCTCAGTGACTGGGACACATCTCCATGAGGAACTACTGTTACGGACAATGAATGAGACATACCGGCTGGGATACACTGTGGCTACAGAACACCTGTGAGGCAGGATTGCTGCGATGTTGCTGTAAGGTATTGCACACACCACAAAACGTTTTATTAGTCTAGAAGGAATGTAAGATTAAAAAAAATAATAATAAGCAGGGAGCCTGGGTGGCTCAGTTGGTTAAGCGACTGCCTTCGGCTCAGGTCATGATCCTGGAGTCCCGGGATCGAGTCCCGCATCGGGCTCCCTGCTCAGCGGGGAGTCTGCTCCTCCCTCTGACTCCCCCCTCTCGTGCTCTATCTATCTCATTCTCTCTCTCAAATAAATAAATAAAATCTTTAAAAAAAAAATAAACAAAGAGAATGAATCCTGGTATCATGCAGGTACCCAGCAGGTGTGAGGAGATGGAGACCTGACGTTCTATCCCTGGCAGGGCTAGAAAACCACATCTCACTGGTGTGTTCTGCTCAGCCTCAATCAAGCCCACATGTACAGTCACACCAGTCGCTTTTATTCTGACAGCCTAAAGAGTAATCTGCTAGACAAATAGTTCTGATAGAATTGAAAAGCTAAAGTTGTAGGGTTTTTTTTTATATAAACATCTTTGCTACAATGCACCTTGCTGTGACGATGAGCCTTCAGAAGGATAATTCAAAGTAAACACATTCACCACTAAAGAGCAGTCAAGAGTGAGGGGCCTGGTTCACTTAATGCTTTTCTCTAAAGTCCAAAGTTATTGAATATAATTTACCTCTGTCATGTTTTGAGTATTACTGTCACTCAGACAGAGATGATAAGCACACTTGTTTGATTTCATAGAAGGTATAAAAACAAAGGAAGTTCCTAGTTCTGTCCTTATGATGAACATAGAATCCTTGAAATTTAAAGCTGCAAATATCTAGTCTGACTGTCCATTTTACAGATGAAGAAATCAAGGTCTCTGGAGGGCAGAAATGAAGCAATTAAGATCATGCTGCCAGAAACTAACAGAGTCAGGATTAGAACACAGTATCCAGTCCAGGGACCTTTTCTCTTTATGCCACAGTGCTCTGGTTAGGATTTATGTCCTTTCATAGATCAGGAAGACCAGGTAAAGTAGGCTTTGTACTTGCAATTATGTGTATTTTCCATCAATCAAATGACTTCTACAAACGTGGTTCAATTGCTCTAATGGTGACACTCTGTTTTCTGTTACAGCGAACACACTTTGTTTACAGCCATTTTGGTTGCTGATACTTTGCTCTTATTACATAAAACAGGCATTGGTGACATAACAAGAGGTAAAAGGCAAAAATGGATGACAATTTTTATATAAACAGGATAAAAACAGAGTAAGTTTGACTAATGGTTTTCCCTAGGGATAGTAAATGGAGCAGAGATTGTATTCTTCAAAGTAGAATTGGCATTTGTACAAAGAGAACACTGAGTCAAAGAACATGGGCAGGTTTATGCAACTCTGAAACTTTATGGCCATCCTACTTAACCTAATGGTCCTATTAGTGCACATTTTGAATTTGATTCATTTGTGATTTGGGACTCATGCCTTAATCTCAGTTTTGCAAACTAAAAGGTGACAAGTCACTCAGTCAAAGCATCTTCTCAGACCCAACAAAAATGGTAGGCCAATGAAATGGTTCTGCAAGCATGAACATTTACCTACCTGTCTTCCCATTTGTATAGCATTTGATTACAAATCCATAAAAAGAAATGATTCGGACTATGTGGATAATTCGTGTTCTTTATCTTCATCATCAGGTTGCTACATCACCTCATACAAATGCATCCATCTTAATAGGTTATATATTAGGTACCTTCTCATCTCCCACAGATTCTATCACAATTTACACACAGATTTCATTTGGTGCTTCTGCTGTGCTTTCACATGTGGCAAGTCCTCCCACCTATGTCTGTAAACCCAAATCTCATTTATTACAAGTCCAGTGAGCTCTCAATTATTCTTAAAGACCTACTTCAAATTCAACTCCCTTCACAAAATCTCACTGTCATCTGAAAATCATCTCCTTCTAATCACACCACAGCAATTTATCCATGGCTCTCTTAATATAAGGATCCCGTTTATTTCATATTATGTGTATTTGCAAATATGACCTTGCGCCGTACAGCTTATCTTGAGATCAGTATGTCTCCCTTACTTTTCAAATCTGGCACAGTACCTAGCACCTGGTAGCTTTTCTGGAAATGTTTGTGAATGAATAAGGAATAGATGAATATAGCCTATTACAAATGTCTGGAATAGTTTGGTGAAATAGCCTTTGTAATGGTTCATCAAGCCTAGCATTGATACATGAATTAAACCTCCTTTGAACCAACACGCAAACAAAATTCATAATCCAACTTATTTCTTATCCATTTTCTTATTTCTTTGTTTTATAATTGAAATTTAAAGGTTACAGCTAACTATCAACAAAATTGCCTTTATTCTTTCAGAAAATATCTGAAAGAGAAAGTTTTAAAAAGTAAACAGGATCATACATTCTCAAGGAGTGTACAATATAACAGAATAAACAGATGTAAATCAACATCCTTTTCACATCCTATGTTAGCTTACAAAAGATAAAAATTTTGTGCAGAGTGTCTAGAAGAGATATTATTATTTTCTTGAATTGAGAACCAATTATGTAGAAATTCAAATATATTTGAACTTGGTAAAATCCATTAACATCTAGTAAGCAAAGCAAACAAATGATATTCTGGGTCTTGAAGAATATAAATAGAATGCTAATGATTCTTTTTTGATGTTAATACTTTTAGAAATACATGTGAATCATTTAAGAATAAACCCATTCTTTTGATATACTCCAAAATGTCATAATTCCTGTTCAGTTCATGTCTTCATACCCACACTGCTCTGCATAAAATCTTACATAAAACGCTGTTTAATACTTAAGTGTGCATCATTTTTTCATATATATATATATATATGGTTCTGCACATATAAAGCTGACTAGTAAGAAGGCTATACTTCCATTTTTTATAAAATTCATTCTAGTAAAACCATTTTTAGGAAATATCAAATAGAATAAATAATTATATTTTCAGATCATTGACTGTAAAAACCAGTCAATGATCATCAATTCAATTTCTCTTAAGTTGTATTTTATGGAATTCTACTTTATCTGAAAGGTAAATAATTTGGACTCATTTCCTATTTTGATTTTCATGCTCCTATGTAAAAAAAATTTTTTTAATTGAATTAAACAATTTTTTAAAAATTGAAAAGAGCCACTGTCTAGAATGAGTCCTGTCTCCTTTTCTGTTATTAATCTCAAATTCTTTTTACAACTTTAATTTTAAAGTTTGGGGTTCAACTGCTGATAAATGTTAGTATTTGACTTTGGTTTCCCCTGAAGTGTACCCAACATATTCAAGCAGTCTTTGCTCTTTTCAGATATTTTGCAGTTTGGCATTTTAAATGTCTTTTCTCTTTAGTAGAAGTCTGGATTATTAGAAATGAAGCCAAAAGGAAACTTGGAATTTTTCTAAACCATTTTACAAAAGGGAAAGACCCAGCATTGAAAGCCAACCTCAACACTGATGCTGTTCTCTTAACTTGAAGCCAAGTGGCAAAGTGTCCCAGTGTCTCACCAATTTAGCTTGTATTCAGTCTGAATAGAATCTGACCATTTTCCCTAATAGAATCAGCATGCAAATTTATAGCATTCAACTGTTGAAAAGCTGTATTTAAAACTACTGTGTGGGAGAGCAGAATAATATGTGAAGGAGATATTATGCTAGACTTGACAAGTTTTAGTTTCTGACACATGTAGTTTTTATTTGAGCAAAGGCAAAAATTTAGGTACTATATATTTTTAACAATTTCTCATAAACAGGTCAATAAAACTGTCAGTATATATTTGCCTGTATTCTCATGGTCGATGCATATTTTATATGTGCATCAGCTATAGTTGGGTCAGCCAAGGTAAGCAGAGGAAAAGAAGGTTAATGTGAGGTTGACAAGCATATTTGATGTTTAGTTTTTGAGTTAGTCACTGAAATAATTACATAATTCATGTATACTTTCAGCTAACACCTAAATTCTGTGTTCTGATAAGCAGTTAGTGATTTAGAGATTACTAGTCCTTTTAGTCAGACTTTACAATATTATAAGGCATAAGACTGAACAACAAAATCTTCTTGGATAAGGTTAAGAAGAGCTTCCTGAGGCTGTATTTGACCCCTAAAGAATGCATAGGGACTAGTAGAGAACGAGAGAAGGGAAGGGAAAGGATTATTTTATTAATCCAAAATCAATTTATAATATTCCAATAATTGTGTGATTTTATGAATGAATAGAGTCCAAAGAGCCACTAATGACATAGTCTGACCTAAAAGGCAGTCCAATGCCATGAGTTCTAAGCATAGGACGTCCGTGCTCCATACAAACTAACACATTTAAAATAAGATTATTCTAGCATTCCCAAAAGTTAGTGTGGGATTACAGAAACTATGCACATGCTTTTCTTTCCATTTTAAGTTGTTTTCCAGAGGTGGCTTTTGACCTCCAATTAGAGAATACTGCCACTAGGTGGAGCGGTGGTGACTTGGCTGGAATAGGCTTCAGTTGGTGTGAGAAAAAGAGGGTTGTGGGTCCCATGATTCTTTTTGCTTTTCTTTTCCCTTTCAAAACTGTAGGGGACAGTTAAGAAATATGTCTCAGAAGTAAGCTTTTAGAAATAACTGTGCACTATAATACCTGGATTAAAATACATTTTCTGAGAGGTAGAACGAAACAAAAAGAAAACTCAAGACTTTGATATCAGACATAGAGTTTCAATGCTATATCTGCCATTTATCAGTTGGGTAAAGCCAGTAAGTTCCTTAATTTCTATGACCCTCAGTTTTCTCATATGTAAAACCTGAATTATGATACTTATTTTACAAGTTTGTTAGAATACAAAGCTATATGGTTGAATGTGCTTTGGGAAGAATATGGGTAACCACACAGATGTGATCCATGGGCATTCTTGATTTAACCCCAACAGTTTTTTTTTTCAAATTCATAATATTTCATTTTGAAATATGATTTATAACTTCTTAGGAAAAGTCTGAAGTTCAGGCCACATCAGGTCTTCATTCCCCTATCTAAGAATTATCAGAGTTATGGTACCTATGTGTCCCTCCCTCCACCATGGGCACTTGGTGCCTGGGTTTGTTATCCAGGATTTAGAGTAGGCTTGGTGCATTAATGTCAAAAAACATCAGTAATTTTCACATGATTTAATAGCCTGTAGCCTTTCTGGGCCTTAGCCCCAGTCTTCTGAAAACTCCTGTCCTGTCAGAGCTACCTTGGGCTTTTCAACTTGCCTTGATTTCCCTGTTCTCCTTTCCCACTTCATTCCCACGTTTGGAGGAAGCCTTCGGAGGAAGACAATATTAATTAGATAATCTCTTTAAGCAATAGCATTCTCTTCTGTGACAAAGGCATATTTTTCAGTTCCAAAATGAGAAAGAAATTTGATCTGTCCAAGGAATGATTAGCTGGTCATCAAATTGACTCATCTGTTGATGAGCTGGATTTCAAAGTATAAATCTGACGAGCTTCTCCCCTTCCCTTGCCTTCTGTTACACTGAATTGTGTACCTCCAAAATTCACATGTTGAAACCCCAACTCTAAGTACCTCAGAATGACTGTATTTGAAGATACAGTGTTTAAAGAGGGAACAAATTAAAATAAGCCTGTTACGATGGAACCTTAATCAATTCTGATTTCATATCCTTATAAGAAGAGCAGATTAGGGTACAGAGGAGACAGCAGGGGTGTGCATGCACAGGACAACGGGTGAAGAGGCAACGGGAAGGTGGCCACCTGCAAGGCAAACAGAGTCCCAGAGCAAACCAACCCTGTTGACGCCTTGATGGTGGACTTCCAGCATCACAAACTGGTGAGAAAATAATTTCCTGTTGTTCAAACTATACAGTCTGTGGTAATTTGTTAGCTGGTACGTTATGCAGTATTTTGTTACAGTCATCCTAGCAAACTAAGACGCTCTCCAAAGGGGTTTCTAATTTGGCTACCCAGTCTCTACCATTCCTATTTCTTTTGAGCAAGGTATGTTAAGGCCTTTTTTGTTTGCAAGTTAAAAGCAAGGAGGGAAGGGAAGAAGACTATGTGAAGCCCAGATAGTCAAGGAAGAATTTTCCATATTCTGTAGCTTGAAGGCAAGCTGAAGGAAATCACTGGGGACACCTATGTTGGGTGCATAGTTTATAAGAGTTCATGGAAAGGTCTTGTTTTTTGTTTTTTCTGTTGTTTTGCTTTTGAGGAAGTTGTCTTGAGAAAGATAAAGAAGTTATTTTGAGATTATGTTGCAGACTTCGTTTTTTTTTATCCATATCACTTCTCCAGGATCAAACAATGGTCAAAGATTTACAATTATTAAACAAATAATACATTTCTCAGTAACAAATAAATAAAAACACTTAATACAAGTTGCTGCTGGCATGAAGTTTTATGTTTCAAGAATTCCCAAATGCATCCAAAACTATTTATTTATTTATTTTAAAGATTTATTTATTTGAGAGAGAAAGAGAGCATGTGTGAGCAGAGGGAGAGAATCTCAAGGTGATTCCTGGTGAGAGGGGAAACAGACCTGGGGCTCAGTCTCATGACCCTGAGATCAGGACCTGAGCCGAAATCAAGAGTTGGACTTTTAACTGAGTCACCCAGGTGCCCTGAATCAAAAACTATTTTAAAGGGCAAGTGATTAGTGAGGTGAAAATATTTTCAAAGCAACCACATTTTAGAAAAATTTAATTCTTTTTTTTAAAGATTTCACACACACACACACACACACACACACACACACACACACACACACACACACACACACGAGCGAGCAGGGGGAAGGTCAGAGGGAGAGAGAGAGAAATCCTCAACTCAAGCCAACTCCCCATTGAGTATGGAGCCCGAAATAGGGTTGGATCCCAGGACCCTGAGATCTTGACCTGAGCTGAAATCAAGAGCCAGAGGCTTAGCCGACTGTGCCACCCAGGTGCCCCAAATTTAACTAATTCTTTAACAGAACTATGCTTTTCACATAAGCCAACTTTACACTGATGATTGGATTTTGTCAAATTCTAAGCCCAATTCTCTTTGAAATACTCTTCTTAAACCCAGTAAATCAATACCTAACCCATGAAAAGTGTCAGAACACAAATGTGATAAGGTTAGTGAAAAAATCTTGTAAATTATAAAGTACCCTGTATGTGCAAGGGATTATCTTGTATGCTTATTATCCTGAAGTATGATGACCTGTTCAAAAAAATATTCATTATTTCTGCTCATCTCTTTAGGCTTTCATTAGAGCGAGCCCAAGAGAAAGCAACAATAGGTCTGTGAAATCAGACCAGATTGTTCTAGTGACACCCCAGCAATTTTTTTTCTGGAGGAACCTCTTCTTCTTCAGTGCTTCTAGCACTGGTGACTGTCCTGACACAATACGGAGAAGTATGCTCATATTTGCATAAGTAAAATAATGAAGCCCTAAACCAGTGAGAGGGAAACAGAAATATATGAACAGGGTAGCAGAAAGGCTCCCAAGAAAATTAGAAAATTATACTAAAATTTTTTGTAGGCCCTTTTAATTCTGTGTTTGTCACATGAGCACAGGATAACATTGTGTGCTTTTTTTATTATTATGTTATGCTAATCACCATACATTACATCATTAGTTTTTGATGTGGTGTTCCATGATTTACACTGTGTGCTTTTAAGCACACTGAGTACACAATTGTGATCTCTGGTGTTCCAGCATTAATTTCCAGGAGGCACCCTGGTGAAATCATGCTTCGAGCTCATTGGATACAAAAACCTTCCATGCTAATGGAGGACCTGTCCTCCAAGCTTGAAGTCTTGGTCCCTAAACTTTCACTTAGTACCGAGAAAAGCGGATGATTCCTGGCTTTGTGATTTTCTTACAAACTGACCAAAATGGAACTACTGATTATGGCCTTTTCACTAGAAAGAGAAATTGCTTTTTCTCTCACTCTCTCATTCTCATGGTCTCTTACACTTACATATACACACACGCACACCCTTTTATCAGAACAAAATAATATATATCCATTTAAAAATAAAGCAGGCAACAGCAAAAATCTTCTTACTTCCAACAGGTTTTTAATGTTATTAGCAATGATTTTCCCACCCTCTACATTTATATTATGCATTTTTCTCATGAAATCATAGAATCACCATGTTTTTAAAACTTAAAGGGGAGACCATTTGAATTTACAAATAAATAAGGCCTGAGTGGAAAAATTATTTCCTCAAGTTTTGTTTTCAAAACGAAAAAAGAGCTTTACATTTTATATCACTGTCCTAAGAGTGAGTTTAACCAGCATTTGTGAACACCAGCAGCTATGTTTTTATCCACATAAGATATCCTTGTCTACATAATATATCATTGTACTAATATAGCATTGAGCTGTTCATTATTTTAAACGGGAAGCATTTTGTATCATGGAACTGCCAATAAAAAAAAGAATTAACCACAACTCTGTAATCTTTTAAATAACAATGTCAAGAATACTTTCAGCACCTAAGCCCTGAATCAAGTTATATAGCTTTGGTTTCTGTAACTGTCCCATTGGGAGACAGGGAGTCCAGAGAACGGGACAAGATTTGCTTCAGGTAAATCAGAAGTCTGGCCTTGATAATCTGGGTTCCCATGACTCATGTTTTTCAGATACAAGAAAAGGTTTCATAAGGGCCACATGCATTCTTAAATATTCTCAGTATGTCAACCATTCTGCATGATATGGTTTTACTTACCTAATGGTCTTGCCTGCCTTGCACTAGGTATGTTCTAGATTGCCAGTGAACCTATTAAAATATAGCTCCAAGAAGTGAATGTACAATTTCGATATAATCTAATCTGAGCTAAGAAAAGAACGGCTTCAACTCTTAGACCTCGGATCCTCTACTGATGCTGTCCTTCTACCACCATCTTGGACACAGACACTGGATGGCATGGCACACTCAGTAAGGGCGCTCACCTTCTTGAGAGGCAATAAAGGACCAACTTTTCAACAGTGATTCTAATTTCTTATTCTTTTTTTTTAAGATTTTATTTATTTATTTGACAGAGAGATAGAAAGCACAATTAGGCAGTGGCAGGCAGAGGGAGAGGGAGAAGCAGGCTCTCCACTGAGCAGGGAGCCCGATGCAGGGCTCGATCCCAGGACCCTGGGATCATGACCTGAACCGAAGGCAGATGCTAATGACTGAGCCACCCAGGCACCCCAAATTTCTTATTCTTTTAAGTAGGTTCCCATAATCAGGTCACTTTCTCAGCAGTCCTAGTATTATACTTTTTTTATTTGACCCTCTTACCAAACACACCACTTCTCTTAAGACTGGTTCTAAGACCTACCCTGGTTAAGACTGGGTAACATTTCAAGGTTACACCTCATGGTCTCATCCTATGTCATCTGTCATTTTCAACACAACTGGGAATATCATGACTCCACCTATTTTAGGATGAGTTCCCAATCCATACTGAAATACTTTCAAATGTTTGAAAATGGTCTTTGTCCTCACTCTTTTTTAAAGGCATTTTGATTCCAAATATTATAATTTGTTTGTGTACCATCCTCACAACACACACAGCACTGGATTTGTGTTTCTCTTGACTTAACTGTTGAAAATAAGCCTGAGAATTTTTAAATGGAGGTATACTTTTTTATAAAATGTATATATTCCTACTATTTCAAGAGGCTTATATAAAGCAGAACTCCATTCAAATAGGTCAGAAATTCCTGAAATGGATAACAAGAGGTTAGCTCATTATGTTTATCTTGTGGTCTGCCCACATTTTCAAAGCTCATGCATAAGAATGTTTTAGCACACTGGCCCAGAGATTAGTGCTTTCTTGTCTGGTGCAAGTATTGCAAATTAACGACCCTCTAGGGGCACCTCCAGGTGGTAACCTAAATTAGTGAATCAAGCTTGGTGGGAGCTATGCAGCCCTGGAAATACTAATTTTTCCACTTGTATAATGAAAACATGATCTAGAGTCTAGCTGATACTAATAATATCAGGGACTTACCCATTCATATCACTCTGGATAAAATTTTCCTTCACAGCTCTACACATCAAGATATTTTCATATGGGCTTATTTTCATATAGTTAGATGTTTTGGCATCCTAAAAATAAAAAAATTTTTCTCTTTTCTCTTTCTGTGCATTAATGGCATATAGATGTATCTGGAGTATGTGTCATTTTTTTCCTGAGAAGATAATCATAGTAATGCACCTTTCCTAACTGTCTAAAAATCAATTACTATCCTCGAAGACCCATCAAGTCTCCTTTTACTTCACATTAAACTATAATCTGAGGCATTCTCAAAAAAAATTCTCAAAAAAAAACCATTATGTGTACTTTTCAACAAAAAACTTAATTATTTTTACATAGCAAAATTTTTAAGATTTCTCACCAATAATAAATTAAAATATTCAATATCAGTTTTAAGGTTGTTTAGTTAATTCATATACCAAGGATTTATAGGATTCCTCCTTTGGGTCAGATACCGTGCCAAGGTTTGGGGTAAATGAGTAATAATTACTGACTCTGTCCATGTGTTCCTAAGTGTTTAGTGGAGAGAAACATCCCTACAATGTAAACGGTCTGCCATTGTGGTTGCCCTGGAGCCAGAATTAGGATGGATGTGGGCAGTCCCATATAGAGCCAGTGGGGTCCACCAATTGCTTATGTATTTCAAAAAGGCATTTGGAACTCTCATTTTGAAGCAGGAACAAAACAGATTCTCCTTTTACATTTAATTTATGACTGGCCTTAAGTTTAACTTTTCATAAGGGTTTTATTTCAACTAACATAGACTCAATTTAAATGATCAAAGAGAAAAATCAGAGTCAATTAATTTTAAAAGATAGCAAAAGGCTATTTCTAAGATTGCACCTAAAAAAATGAGATTATTTTTAAAGGCCTGGATGGATGCCATATTTTATAATGCCTCAGGCACAGATTTTAAATGTGAGTGTTAGAAAAGTGTAACAGTTAGAGCCCTGAAAGTGAGAGATCATTATAAATAGTGGAGAGAAGAGATGCCACCTTCCTTTTTAGGCAATATTTAGAACTTATTGGGCAAGAATACTCAACGGCACAGTAGAAATTCTGAATTGGTCAGGACACCAAAAAATCCCAAGCTATCAATGAAGGTAGTTGGCAACATGTCTGGCGATTAAGCATGTCAAATATGGAATTAATAACTGAAATACTCTAGGCTGCACATTTTTTATTTTCCTTCAAGAATAGCATGTGAACCATCACAGTGGTGGTGAACCATCAAAGTGGACTTGACAGCATTTTATAACATTCTTTTTCTCCTTTTGAGCCTATTTAGTTTTCTGTTATAATTTGACAGTTTCAAGCACTCTTTCTTCAACACAAACAAGGATACAGAGTAAAATTATGAATTCATTTTACAGAGGCCATATTTGCAAAGACAAGTGTCCGTTTTGCAATAACATAAGCACCAGTGACAGAAAATAATACTTTCCTATGACAGTGGGCAAAGACTTAGGGAAAACTCAGTATCTATTGAGTGGACTCTGACTTAACAGAGATTAGATAAGAGGTTTTTGGGATTTCTGTGTTTGCTTGATAAGAGGTACAATTGCTAGAAATATAAGGAAAGGTAACTTTTGAAAATATTTCCCTTGAAACTAATTGTCTGAAAATAATAATAATGAATCACTCTTATTGGTTGCTATGATTGGCCAAGCACAGTCTCTACTTTGAAAGTACATGTGCTTTCTCTATAAATCTTTCTAGAAAGTGCTAGTATGAAAGAAAAATGTATTTTTAGTGACATTTTTTGTTTTTAATTCTACATTCTTCTCAGTACCTACATAAAACATTATGGACAGTCGCTATTAGCCTCAGGATCAGGCAGTCAATTTTAAATATTTATCATGGGTTTTCCTTTACCAATCTTTAAAAATGTTTAATATTCAGCTGGGGTTTTTTATGCTGGGGATGAAACTAAACGCTAATTACATGGAATTTAATATTGAATGCAACATCATTTAAAGAGAAGGGCTTCTCTGTTATATTTCCTTTCTTGCCAAGTTTTATAAAATACCCTCAGGTAAGCACCACAGAGATCATAAGGGACTTATTAGCAAAAAGTGGATGGAAAACTACAATTTTCTTTACTGTCCGAGGGACCCTCACAGTTCCAGACTGACCAATCGGGACAGCATGGTGAAGGTATTCACAGTATTCACAGGAAGGAAGATTATGTCTTTTATAAATTTCTTCAGGGGGTTCTGAATGTCAACCTACAAAGCTACTTAAAAAAAAAAAAAAAACCACCTTAGATCTCATATCTACTTATGTGTTGTCAATTCTACAGCTTTGTTACAAATAGTGAATACGATGAAGAACCCAGAGATAATTCAGAAAAATGAATCAATTCCAAAGACAAAGAGCTGAGCATTTGCATTATGGTAAAAAGACATGCTAAGCATATTAAACACATAGATAAGATTAGGAGAGAACGCTCAACTCTTTTAAGACCAAAATGTTTTCAAGCACCTAATTACAAGTGAAGTGTTCATTGATGGCCATTAGGGAATTAATGGCCTTTAAAACTGACAATATATTTTTTCATTACTTTATTTAATTAATATTTATTCTCTAAACTGTAACCTGAATAAAAATGAAATTGCACCTTAGCATGATACTGGAAATTGCTGAACCAATGGGAAAAAAATCAGTACTAATGCTTATTAAATTTGTAAAGGTTGAGATGTTACCTTCCAGGACCTCATTTATATCATCTGTAAAGTGGGTGACAGGAGGGGACAAGATTACCTCTAATAGCTGTGTGGGTATAAGAGCCAATGAGTCTAAACTGGGGTGCTAAGGATGTTGGAAAGAAAAACTAGGTTGGCAATTCAGATATTGGGGAAATAATAAAAGCTTTAAAAATCAGCTTTTAAATCTGATGGTCCCTAAATTCCTCAACCTTATAATAACCAATATCTTTACTCAACTAGCCAGCCATGTAGAAACACGTGAGGGATGTTTCTGAGAAATCCTAATTCTTTACAATGAAGAGATAAATATGATCAACATGCTAGTGTTTATTCTCAAAGAGAAATTTCATATTGATTTACTCAGTCCCTCTTTGGGCACTCTCAGTGGCACAACTCTTTTTACCTTTTAAGGTAGTTTCTTCATTTCGAGTAATAGTTAATTAACAGGCTATTTCTAACTTATATAAGCTTTCCATCTGGAAAATTTTATGCATGTGTTTTTTAGATAAATTAGAATCAACTTAAGTAGTAAGCTAATTAAGCTCATCCCAGCACAGTACCAAGGAAAATATGTGCAAAATATGTGAACAAATGGGAAACAGATGGAGTCAGTAACAATAATTTTTTTAATTTTAAAATTGTAAACTATAAATGATAAGATGTTATTTCACCTCTCTTGGCCTCACTTACTTCATCTGTACAATGGGGTAAGAGATAAAAAGGAACAAAATAATCTATAAGATCTGTTTTAGGTGTAGGAGGTTATGAGCCTAAAATGCAATGCTAACAAGGTTGAAAAGGAAAACTGAGTAATGAAGGCACACAATTGTGCTCCTGCCAAACTTTGTTCTATTTATCCACCTTACATTTCATCTAAGGCTAACATTTCTTATTAGACATAGATCAGATCAGATATCTTCTATATTTGGGAAAGTGGGTTTTTTTTCGGGGGGAAGGGGAGGGTCATTAAGATTAAAAAAAAAAAAAGCACTGTCTAAAAATACCAAATAGCTTTCTGAAGCCAGCAGAAAGAGGTCAGATGTATGTCATCTTCCATCAGAAGCATACCATCGATATAGATAGCCCATCTAGGCAGTGATTGCTTTGAGAGTCAGTACATGAAGTTTAGGATAAAGGGGAATCATTTGGCCATTTGAGAAAAGTGAAATCTTGTAGGTGGCTATTATAAGACACAATAAACAATATTCCTTGTCAATCTGGAAAGATGAAGAAAAAAAGATAGTCTATTTGTTTGTGAGATCTAACTATGCCCTTTTCCTTTCAGTGAAAACAGTAAAGATGAAAATAATTGTATTATGTATTCTTATGCTCAGGAATAACACCATCCCAATCCAGATGTAATGAAGGGTATTTTCTTGGTTGGTAACCAGAATGATCCATAGGTCAAAGGCCAGTCACACACATATACTGGCTGAGGGATTATCAAATCAATTTCCTAGAGATGAAAGGTTTGTTTCCTGACTGTAGGAAACAGTAGTTCTAAAGAAACCAATCAAGAAAGCAACAGAAATTACTCATGTTTTAGAACATAAAGATGTTAAAATCATAATGAAAACGAGAATGCTAATCAAGCAGGAACGAAAATGTTTGCTATATACTACTGTTTCTTTTCCAGTTTAACCCAGAAAAATACCAGACCCAAGAGATTTACATGCTAGATGTTAATTAAAAAAGAAACTTAAACACAGAAGGCCAAATATATTTCCCAATTATTTTCCCCTTATGTATACATTAATTGTTGTAGCATGTTCACATGCCAGCAATTATTAAAACCTCACAAACGAAGATTACAGTGTCAATGAATGCTTGGTTAGATGGATTTAAGTCTACCAGTAATATGCTATATGATCCTGGACCAAACATAGCCTCCCACTGTCATGGCCATTAAAGTGAGATAGGGAATGCAGGGCAACAAGATTATATCCAGACTCTTTAGAGCACCATGAATTTAATTGTCTTGATAGGCCTGTGCTCAAGTTTTTTGATGTCAGAAAGACTTGATGTTTTCTATTAGTAATCAGAAGATCAGTAGCAGACTCCTATGAGAACCAGAAGAACCAGGTTTTTGTGTAGATAAAGAGTGGGTAGGCTACCTGAGTATATTAATGGATGGTAAAATATTTTTGACAGCCAGGCAAAAAAAGCTAATAAAGCATACAAAACTTTCAAAATAAGTGTCACAGGCCTAGAAAGCCTCACACACTCTGTTAATTGTGAATAAAGGCGGTCAGTATATATTTATTTACCAAGGTAGCTAGTTAACACTTGAGTCCTTAAGGAATGAAATAAAGAGTCAGTAGGTCTCAAGGAACTATGCAGAGCTTACTGTAGGGTTTGACATGTAACAGATGGTCAATAATATCTGCTGTACGATTGGGTGAATGGAAATGGAAAAACAACAACTGGAATGGAGATAGGATGAAAGGGAGCAAAAACAAAGCTAAAAAAGAAAATGTGAGTCATCAAAATAAACCTACTCTACAGATTTATAAATTTTATATTCGTGAATTTAAATAACACTTGTCTCTTTCAAAAATGCAATGCCAATGTCTGTTACTTCATTTGATCCTCACCACAACATCATGGTGAAGCACAGAGACTAAGGTCTAATTAGAGAGCTGATATAACTCAACTCTGGCCACAGATCTGGTAAGCTGCAGAGTTGGGTCTGGAACTCAGTGTTATATTCATCCCTCTATGCATAACACCAACATTGACCCATCAATAGGGAAACTCTATTAGCATAAAAACTCATTAAAATCATGTTTACACTAATATTAACTCAAAATCATATTTACTTAACTTGTCTCATTAACTTACTGGAGTCATTACTGCCTGTCAGTCAGAGAGAGCAAATGAATGAATATTCTTCACAATAGAAGAACAAGCAGAACAATAATTAATGACTTTCTTTAATAATAGCCTCATGTTCATGTACATTGACTTTTAGATATGAAATATACACTTAGAATCTCTGGAAAGGTATTATTTTCTTCTATGTGCCAAGAATAAATCTAATGATGGTTATTAAAAATACATTCTTTTAAAAATTCTATTCCTAATAACCTCTTACATATGGATATTCCTTAAATGTCAATAATCACATTGGCTTTGAATCATCTGTGCTGTCAAATTTCTTCATTTATTTTATTTAGATGATAAAAGTAGATAAATCAAAGATGTTTCCTATGTGGAAGCATAAAGAGCTTTATTACTGAGGGTTCTCTGTATTGGCCCTTGGGTTTCTAGTACATATTGGTAAAATTAGAGGTAAAGTCAATATATCACCTCACAAAACCTGCTCCCATTAGAAATTTTATAATTAACAAATTCAAATGAATTTTGAACATCTTTAATGTCTATACCTTCATGTCATATAGCATGAGTCTCTGTAAATCCTCATATAATAATTGGTATAAAATTGGTGTGAGCATTCAATTATCCTTTATTTTATAGACCAATAAAATAAATTCTAAAAAATAAACCCACAACAAACAAAACCCCCACACAATGCTCAGCATATGCAGGACATTTTTAAACATACCAGAAGCCATGAAAACACGAGCCATGTTTTAATTAACTCTACATTCCCCTAAATGAATAAAATTATTTCTTGTAAACTGTAGCCACTAATAAACTGTTGAGTATGTAGTAACTTAAGACAGATCAATTCATAACTATTTCAGGATATTTAAGAATGTCTCAAGTGCAGTGGCATTTGAGCTGAGTCCTTGAAAGAAATGTAAGATACACACACACAAAAGATCAGATATAAAGAGGATGTAAGATAGAGCAAATCACAAGAGAAGGTACATAGGGTTTGACAAGATAGCTTTGTTCACAAGAACAGAGATTGGCTCTGTGGCTCTAATGAAAGAAACAGAAGAAAGACCTAAATAGAGTTTTGATGACAGGGTTTGGAAAGTCATGGGTGCTTTCTCTACACGATAGCAAATATCCAAGTAATTGAAGCTAACATAATTGTCCAAAATTTTTAAAACTTGAAATTTCTGTTTAGATAAAAAAAAATATCTACAAGAACTCCACAGCTAACGTCATACTTAACAGTAAGAAACTCAAAGCTTTCTCACTAAGAAAGGGCAAGGATGTCTCTTCTCACTACTCCTTTTCGACATCCTACTGGAAGTACTAGCTAATACAGTAAGACAGGAAAAGGAAAGAAAATGTATACAGAATGGGAAGGAAGAAATAAAACTATCTTTTTCTCAGATGACCTGATTGTCTATGTAGAAAATCCAAAAGAGGGGCGCCTGGGTGGCTCAGTTGGTAAAGCGTCTGCTCAGGTCATGATCTCAGGGTCCTGGGATGGAGCCCCGTGTTGGGCTCCTGCTCAGTGGGGAGTCTGCTTTTCCCTCATTCCCTCCCTCTGCCCCTTCCCCCACTCATGCTCTCTCTCAAATAAATAAATAAAATCTTTAATAAAAAATACAAAAAACCTATTGCTTTCCTATTTACCAGCAATGAATAAGTATAATTTTAAACTAAAAATGCATTACCACTAAATTGGCCTTACAAAAAATGTTAAAGGGACTTCTTTAAGTCAAAAAAAAGGACATTAGTTGCTAACAAGAAAACATATGAAAGAATAAACCTCACTGGAAAGACAAATATATAGTAAACATAGTGGAATAATCATTTATATAGCTAGTATGAGTTTCGAGGTGCCTGGGTGGTTCAGATGGTTAAGCATCTGCCTTCTGCTCAGGTCATGATCCCAGGGTCCTGGGATCGAGCCCCACATAGGGCTCCTGGCTCAGTGGGGAGCCTGCTTCTCCCTCTCCCTCTGCCTCTCCCCCTGCTCATGTTCTCTCTCTCTCTCTCTGTACCTCTGTGTCTCAAATGAATAAATACAATCTTAAAAAAAAGTTTTAAAAAAAGCTAGTATGAGTTTTAAAAGACAAATTTAGTAAAAATATCTATGATTACAATAATTAGTTAAGGAATACACAAGTAAAATGTGATATCAAAAACACAAAACATGGAGAGGAGAGTAACAATGGAATCAAGCTTCAGTTGTTATCAACTTAAAATAGACTGTTATAAGTTGGTATATGTAAGTGTCATGGTAACCCCAAAACAAAAATCTACATTAAATACACAAAAAAGAAAGAAATAGGAATGTAAGCATACCACTAAAGAAAGTCATCAAATCACAAAGGAAGAGAACAAGAGAAAAAGAAAGGAACAAAGAACAACAGAAACAGTCAGTAAACAATTACCAAAGTGGCAATAAGTACACACTTATTGATAATTACCTTAAATGTAAATATAATTTCTCTAACCAAAAGTCATAGAGTGTTTAAATGAATAAATAAAAATAAGACCACCCTATATGCTGCCTGCAAGAGACTCACTTTAAATGTAAGTACACATAAAAAGTGAAGGGATAGAAAAGATATTCCATACAAGAGGAAACCAAAAGAAGGCTAGAGTAACTATACTTATGTCAGATAAAATAGACCATAAAACAGAGACCATAATAAGAGACAAAGATGGGCATTACATAACAAAGGGGCCAAGCAACAAGAGGATATAACATTTATAAATATTTATGTTCCCAACATAGAAGCACCTACATATATAAAGCAAATATTAACAGGCTTAAAGGGAGAAATAGACAGCAATACAATAATAGTAGGAGATTTTAATATCCTACCTACATCAATGAATAAATCATCCAGGCAGAAAATCAATTAAGGAAACATTAGCATTAAACAACATGTTAGATCAGATGACTTAACAGATACATACAGAGCATTGCATCCAAAAGCAATGGAATATACATTCTTTCAAGAGAATGTGGAACATTTTCCAGGATATATCATATGTTAGGCCACAAAACAAGTCTTAATAAGTTTAAGAGGATTGAAATCATATCACTCATCATTTTTTACCACAATGGTATGAAACTAGAAATCAATTAAACAAAGAAAACTGGAAAATTTACAAATATGTGGCAATTGAACACCACACTAATGAACAACCAATGGGCCAAGAAGAAATCAAAAGAGAAATTAAAAAATATACCTTGAGACAAATAAAAATGGAACTATAATATGCCAAAATTTGTGGGGTGCAGCAAAAGCAGTTCTAAGAGGAAAGGTCATAGTGATAAATGTCTATCTCAAGAAATAAGATAAGTTCCAGGGGTGCCCTGGGTGGCTCAGTCCTTAAGCGTCCGCCTTCGGCTCAGGTCATGATCCCAGGGTCCTGGGATCAAGCCCCGCATCAGGATCCCTGCTCAGCGGGAAGCCTGCTTCTCCATCTCCCACTCCCCCTGCTTGTGATCCCTCTCTCACTGTCTCTCTCTCTCTCTCTGTCAAATAAATAAATAAAATCTTAAAAAAAAGAAGATAAATTCTGAATAATTTAACTTTACATCTCAAGGAACTAGAAAAAGAACAAATGGAGCTCAAAGCTAGTAGAAAAAAGTTAATAACAAAGATTAGAGCAGAAATAGATGAAATAGAGTCTAAAAAGACAATAAAGAAGATCAATGGAACAGAGTTAGTTCTTTAAAAAGATAAACAAAATTGATAAGCTTTTACCTAGACCACCAAGAGAAAAAGAGGATTTAACTAAATAAAAGAAAATATTAAAGAGATGTTACAACTGATACCACAGAAATACAAAGGACTGTAAGAGACTATTGTGAACAATTATATGCCAATGAATTAGACAGTCAAGAAAAAGTGGATAAATTCCTAGGAGCATACAACCTACCACAACTGAATCATAATGAAATAGAAAACTGGAAAAGACCAATTACTAGTAAGGAGATTGAATCAGTAATCAAAAACCTCCCAACAAACACAAGTTCAGGGCCAGATAGCTTCATTAGTGACTTCTACCAAACATTTAAAGAAAAATTAATACTAATACTTCCAAACTCTTCCAAAAAATAGGAGAGAATTCTTCCAAATTCATGTTATAAGGTCAGCAATACTCTGATACCAATACCAGACAAGGATACCACAAGAAAAGAACATTACAATCCAATGAAGTAGATGTACAAATCTTCAACAGACTATTAGCAAACTGAATTTAAAATACATTATTAAATAAAATACATCATGATCAAGTGGATTTATTCTAGGAATGCAAGGATCGTTCAACATCTGTAATTTAGTCACTGTGATGATACACTACAATAATAAAATGAAGATTAAAAATCATATGATCATCTCAACAGATATGGAAAAAGTATTTAACAAAATTCAACATCCATTTATAAAAAAAAGTGGGTAGAGAAGGAATATATCTCAAGATAAAAAAGGTTATATGTGACAAGCTCACAGCTAACATCATACTCAATGATGAAAAGCTGAAAGCCTTTCCTCTAAGATCAGGAATAAGACAAGGATGACCACTCTCACTACTTCTATTCAACATAGTATTGGAAATCTTAGTTGGAGAAATTAGTCAAGAAAAAAAAGTATCCAAATTTGAAAGAAAGAAGTAAAATTTTCACTATTTGCAGATTACATGATATTATATATAGAAAACCCTAAAGACCGCATAAAAAAGCTGAGCATAGTAAACTCAGTAAAGTCTCAAGATACAAAGTCAATACATGAAAATATGTTGTGTTTTTATACACTAATTATGAACCGTGACAAAGAGAAATAAACTAATCTCATCTATAATTATATCAAAAAGAATAAAACACCTAGAAATAAATTTAACCAAGCAGGTGAAAGAACTGTACTTGGAAAACTGTAAGACATTACAAAAGAAACTGAAGAAGAAATAAATAAATGGAAAGATATTCTGTACTCATGGATTAGAGAAAATAATATTGTTAAATGTCCATACTACTCAAAGCAATCTACAGATTCAGCGCAATTCCTATCAAAATTCCAGTGGTACTTTTCCAAGAAATAGAACAAATAATCATAAAATCTGTATGGAATTACAAAAACAAACAAACAAACAACAACAAAAATCCCTGAAAAGAAAAAGCAATCTTGAGAAGGAAGAACAAACCTGGAGGCATCATGCTCCCTGTTTTCAAACTATATTACAAAGATATAGTAATTAAAATAGCATGATATTGACATTAAAAACAAATACATAGAGAGATCAATGGAAGAGAACAGACAGCCCAGAAGTAAACCAATCAATATATAAGGTCATTTAATTTACAACAATAGAGCCAAGAATATACAACGGAAAAAAGACAGTCTCTTCAATCATGGTGTTGGGAAAATTGGATAGCCACCTGCAAAAGAATGAAACTTGACCACTATCTTATACCAAATACAAAAATTAACTCAAAATGGATTAAAGATTTGAATGTAAGACCTGAAACCATAAAACTCCTAGAAGAAAACATAGATGGTATACTCCCTGACATAGGCCTTGACAATGATTTTTTGAATCAAAAGGAAGAGCAAGAAAATCCAAATAAATAATTGGAACTACATCATACCAAAAAGTTTCTTCACAGCAAAGGAAATAATCAATAAAACAAAATTTAACCTAATAAATGAGAAAAATATTTGCAAATCACATATCTGATAAGGGGCTAAAATACATAAATAACTCATGTAACTCAAGATCAAAAGAACAAACAATCTAATTTAAAAATGGGCAGAAGATCTGAATAGATATTTTTTTAAAAAAGACATATAGATGGCCAACAAATACATAAAAAGATGCTCAACATCATTAATCATTAGGTGGAAGCTAATCAAAAGCACAATGATAACACCTCACACTTATTAGAAAGTTTCTTATTGGTCCGCTCCGCGGCGGGAAGCGCCTTCCCCACAGGACATCAATGCAAGCCTGAATAAGAAAAACAATTTCTTCCTCCTAAGCCATGGCATATCAGTTATACAGAAACACCACTTTGGGAAACAGTCTCCAGGAGAGCCTTGATGAGCTCATACAGTCTCAACAGATCACCCCCCAACTTGCCCTTCAAGTTCTACTTCAGTTTGATAAAGCTATAAATTCAGCATTGGCACAGAGGGTCAGGAACAGAGTCAATTTCAGGGGCTCTCTAAATACATACAGATTCTGCGATAATGTGTGGATTTTTGTATTGAATGGGATGTTGAATTCAGAGAGGTGACAGAACTTATTAAAGTGGATAAAGTGAAAATTGTAGCCTGTGATGGTAAAAATATTGGCTCCAATACTACAGAATGAATTGAAAAAAATGGCCTTTTTATGCCATCTTCTGTTATTATTCATCACTTTTTTGAAGAGAAGCATAGAAGAGACTTTTTTTTAATTTATTCTGGCATTGCAGAAATGACGACACTGTGTTATATATACTATCAGAATTCCAATAGAAAGAAGCTTATAACTCTAGCCTCTTACATTACCTTTTCAGCATGAAGAAACATAAGTTTTTTTTAATAACAAACATTGTTGCCTTCCTAAGAACATTCTTGAATAAACTCATTTTAAAACTCAAAAAAAATAAAAAGAAAGTCTCTTATTAAAAAAGAAATAACAACCATTGGTAATGATGTGGAGAAAAGGAAACCCTTGTGTACTGTTGATAGAAATGTAAATTCGTGCAGCCACAATGGAAAACAATTTTAAGGTTCCTCAAAAAATTAAAAATAGAACTACTATATGATCTAGCAAATCCCATTTTTGGTATTTAGCTGAAGAAAATGAAAACACTAACTTGAGGAGATATATGCACCTCCATGTTCACTGCAGCAGTATTTACAACAGCCAATTACAATTGTAATACAATTACAATAGATGGATAAACGGATAAAGAAATTGAGGTATATATACAATGGAATATTATTCATCCATAAAAAATGAAATCTTGCCAACGGTGACAAAATAGATGGACCTCAAGGGCATTATGCTAATTGAAATAAGTCAGAGAACAACAAATACTATCTTCTCTCTCTTATTATATATGGAATCTAAAAAGCAAAACAAAACCAAAACAGACAAACAAACAAACAAAAAAACCAAACAAGCTCATAGATACAGAGAACAGATTGGTTGTTGCCAGAGATGGGGTGTGGGGGGTGGAAGAAAGGGGTCAAGGGGATATAAACTTAATAAAAACAACTTTTAAAAGACTCTAACTGTATTACAGATGTATGACATCATTTCACTGAAGAGAGTGGTGGGAAATATTTATCAAAGTAACTTAGGAAATGAGTAGAGACTATAAGACAAAAAGAAATCAAAAATAAACAGTGAATACGCATAGGAATGATTATAGTTTACACATCACTTTAAAGTGCAGTCATCATAGTAAAACTATACTTATGAACAGCAAATTTATAGGCCTGTTCAAAAAAAAAAAACAGAAACAAAAAGTGGGCATATGAATGTGAAAAAAGTAGAAATGGAAGTGATAAAGTTATTATGTTTGGATTAAATGTCTGTGAGGGAAAATTTTTAAAAAACAATACTATTTATATTAGCCCCCCCATGAAATGCTTAGGTATAAATCTAACAAAATATATACAAGACCTACATGAGGAAAGCTATAAAACTGATGGACAAAATCAAAGACAGACTAAATAAATGAACAGATACTCCATGTTCATAGAGGAAACTCAATACTGTCAAGATGTTAGTTCTTTCCAAATTAATCTATAGATTCAATGCAATCCCAATCAAAACCCCAGCAAGGTATTTAATGGATATTGATAAGATGATTCTAAAGTTTATATGGAGAGGTAAAAGACCCAGATCAGCCAACTTCTTGCTCATCTTCTTTGAGCAAAAAGATACTTGCTAATATTGAAGAACAAAGTTGATAGGCTGACACTACCCAACTTCAAGACTTACTGTAAAGCTACAGTAATCAAGCAAGTGTGGTACTGGTGAAAGAACAGACAACTAGATCAATGAAACTGAACAGAGAGCCCAGAAATAGAACCCCACATATACAGTCAACTAATCTTTGACAAAGGAACAAAAGTAATAGAGTGGAGCAAAGATAGGCTCTTCAACAAATGGTGCTGGAACAATTGGCCAACCACATGCAAAAAACTGAGTCTAGAAATAGAGCTTACATTCTTCATAAAGATTGACTCAAAATGTATCACAGATCTAAAAGTAAAATACACAATTAAAAACTCTAGAAGATACCATAGGAGAAAATCTAAATGACCTTGGTTATGGCACTGACTTTTTAGCATAACAAACAACAAAGGCATGATCCATGAAGAAATAATGGATAAGCTGGACTTCATTAAAATTAAAAACTCTGGTCTGTGCAAGACGATGTCTAGAGAATGAGAAGACAAGCCACAAACTGGGAAAAAAAATATTGCGCAGAAGACATTATCTTATAAAGGACCATGATCCAAAGCAAACAAAGAATTCTTAAAATTCAACAACTGATTTAAAAATGGGCCAAAGACCTTAACAGATAACTCACCAGACAAGATATATACATGGCAAATAAGCATATAAAAGATGCTCCACATCATATGTCATCAGGGAAATATAAATTAAAACACCATAAGATGCCACTACACAACCAGGAACACTGGAACACTGACAACACCAAATGCTGACAAGGATGTAGAGCAACAGGAATTTTCATATACTGCAGGTGGAACAGCCACTTTGGAGGATAGTTGGGTGATTTCTAACTAAACTAAGTATACCCTTTGCATACAACCCAACAATCATACTCCTTGGTATTTACCCAAAGAAGTTGGAAAGTTATGTCCACAAAAAAATCTTGTACTTGGATGTTTATAGCAGCTTTATTCATAATTGCCAAAATTGGGAGCAATCAAGATGCCCTTCAGGAGGTGAATGGATAAATAAACTGTGGTACATCCAAACAATGAAATATTATTTAGGACCAAAATTAAATGAGCCATCAAGCCATGAAAAGAAATAGAGGAGCCTTAACTGTATATTACCAAATGAAAGAAACCAATTTGAAAAGGCTACATACTATATGGTTGCAAGTATATAACATTCTGGAAAAGGCAAAACTATGGAGACAGTAGAAAGACTAGTGGTTGCCAGGGATTGAGAGTGGGGAGAAATGAACAGGGAAAGCACAGAGGATTTTTAGGGCAGTGCAAATACTTTGTATGATAGTGCAATGATACATACATACACCCTTTACGGTGCTTACTGAGAAAGAGAAAAGAATTACCACCAATTACTACCACCAATCATCACCTCACCCCTTCCTCCCTTTTAATAAAAGAAAAGAATTAGTGATAAGAGAAGGTTTTCTTGGACATAGGCCTTTGAGGAATGAAGGGTTCATTCATGAAGACAATCATTAATTCCCTTCCCATCTTGTGGGTTAGGAGAAGAAGAATATCTCTCCCAAAGCCAAATGAGGAAGAGTCCAAGTTATCATTACTAAAATTTGAGTTCCTGCCAAGGAGAGACTGCCATCTTATTTTCTGACTGGATGCCTGCTAAATTGCGCAAATAAGTATTTCTGTCCTAATAGCAGGGAGGGATTAAAGAGACCTCAGCAGAATGTGATTTGTGTCACCTGAAGTTTGGGTCTATGAGAATATAGAAAATGATGATCATTTCTAATTTAGAGACTTGAAAATCAGATAGTCTGCTAAAATAGATCATTGAGGAGGCCTTGCCGTGGTGTGGTGTGCAAGTGAAGAAGATGGAAGTGACACCACTCCATGCCAGGCTCTAGATCCCTTGGAGGACAGAGAAAGAGACCCTGGAATCTCCCTGGTTTTACATCCCGAAGGCCCAGCTGGCTGTGGGCAAAGAATTGAATGCATTACCCAGAGAAGTTGTTACTATCATGTACCATTGATGGGGTCAATCAGAGACATAGCTATCTCTCTGAGAGAGTCCTCAGCAGTACAGCATTCCAGGAAATTGAACATTACACCAAGGAAACCATGATAGGGCTTATATGGAGACCATGCACCAGCTGTAGTCCTTTCAGCAGACAGAACCAGGCTAGTTCAAAGCAATGCCATGGACACCACTCCATGATCTACATGTATTTAGTCTTAAGGAGATCTTTGCCTTCCCTATCCTTTTCCCGTTCCCTGAAAAACCAGAGGCTTTGGCCCCAGAATAGGTATTAGAAGTTACCATAGGGAACCCTCTTTTCCACCACTCCACAAGTTAAGGAATTTAGTTTTAGTTTCCAAAGGAGGAGGGCCATAAACTGAAACCAGACATGAGATTAGAGGTTTATTCTAAAGTAAACCAAGTGGTTGGAAAAATCACAGATTCTACCCTGCATGGCATTAGAAGTAGGGAAGCGGGATTTAACAAAGTAAATTTAAAAGCAGTGACAGGAAGAACAAAGCAAAACAAAACATAAATTTCATGTTTATATCCATCAAGTTATAACTACTCAATTATGTAAAGAGTATGGATGCACTTCTTTATGTCTTTTCGCCCATTTTTGACAGTACTCCACCTTAACCTACACTAATAAACAAATGTTTCCAAAACATACCACAAATCTTTATCAAATATCACTAATCTTTTACTGTACACTTTACCAAAAGGAAAAATAAAATTTTAATGAGACAGGGTAGAGGATGGGGAGCCCATGTTTAAGTTTTATTTTTCATTTGGAAAAATCTGCTTTGCTGCTGTTGAAACAAACACTTGTTGAGGAAAATGAAGAATAGTTTCATATTTAATTGAAACAGCAGCTGCATCTACCTCTAAAGCTCTGCCCTGGCTCTTAACACTCTTGGAAAGCCCCTCTGGAAACTGACTCTGGAGCATCCTTTAAGTAACCTCAGTGGTGGGAAACCTTATCCTCTGAGGGTGAATATGATTTTTGGAGACAGCCTAAACCCAATTTCATACATTTTTCATGTATTAGATATCAATCATGGTGCTAAATTCTGAGGATGGAGGATGTTATATTAAGGAATTAAAAAATATCTAGACCTTTGCATCATACATGGATTTAAATCCATGGCTATAAACTTCATTGACCATGGGAATGCTTCTTAATATCTTAGAGCAACCCTTTATTCATCAGAGAAGTAGAAATAACACTTTATAATTATAATACCTTATAATTATATTAGAAGATTTAATGATCTATTATTTGTAAAGAGCCTAGTATCTGGGATTTAGTAAACACCCAGATGTTACCCACCACCCCATACAGAAAAATTTTTTATGTTATGGCCCCTAAACTTACAGTCTAATTGTGGAGACAGACATATAATGATAATTACAATAAAATGTAAGTAGGAGCAGATTGCTATGGAAATAAAGAGAGAGATGATTGACTTTTTTTGGGAAGTTGGAACAGAGAGAGTTGAGCTGAGGCTTGCAGAAAGAGAAATTCTTCAGGTAGAAAAGGTGTTGGACATAGAGCAATTCAGGCATAGCCAAAGGCAAATGAAGAGAAGTATGAAATGTTTGGTATATTTGGAGAGTGGGAAGTGAAGTGTGGCTGACGCATATGGTATGTGGAGGGAATGGCAGGAGATGTTGCTGGAAAAGCAGTTGGGGCCAAAATGTCAAGGACCATCAATGCTCTGCTAAAGTGCTTGGCATTTATCCAGCAGGCAACGGGATGCAGCAGAGGCTTTTAGCAGGGCAGTGAAATGAGTACATTTGTTTTTTAGGAAATATTTCTCTGGCATCAGAGTAGCTGATGAATTGGAGTGGAGAGAAACCACTGTCAAAACTTATAGCAACAGCCTCCTACCTGGGCTCCCTGCCACCATTTTAGACATGCTGAAGTTGAGGTGCCTATGGGACATCCAGTGAAAACCACACTCACATAGCTAAACACAGGAAAATCCCACTTAGGGCCAGATCAATTACAGGGTAATTATTTCCACTGCTAACACATTCCTTGCGTTATGAAAGGATTCATTTCAGGATCTCAGAGTTCCTTTAAATAGCAAACGTCTTAGTGCATTTTGGCATCACCATACTGATCATTAGCTACTACATAGAGGTGGAGAAAGTCAAGATAACCTTAAAGATACAGTTTCAAGAGTTTCACTAAAAATCATCTTGGAATTAAAATGAAATAGTTCTGAAGTTACTGTGTATCAGTGAAAAGAAGAATTTGATTTAGAAAACAGTTTAATTTATAGAAATAGTTATTTCCTAAGATGAGGACAATGTGTGTCATGATAATCTATAGAATGCATCCCATAAATTTCAACTATGACAGCTCAAAACATTGTTGGGAAATCTCTTTGAGGAATGCCCTCAGAATATTCTTTGAATTATCCTGACGGCTATTTGTCTGTGAGTGTCTTGTTGAACTTATATCAAGTATCAGTACACAGTATGCCTTGTAAAGAACCTCATGTTGAACTAGTTCAGAGATTCCTTGTTGGTAAATAAAAGTAATTTGGCAGAAACTGAAAGTTGTTTATCAACATGTACTTTTATTCTCTTCTCTGATAACAAAATACATATTGTTATATAAGTACTTTAGAGAAAAAAATTAAAATCATCCTTTACCAACCTTCCTTGTAGCCATATGTGGTCATCTGTCCAAATTCAAGCTAATAGAATGTAAATAGAAGTATGTTATGGGATGCTCAAAAAAGCTGATTAAAATAAGCTAATTTGGCTTGTAGGAAAACATTTTGTTAGCCTCTGCTTCTTCCTGTTGCCATTATGGAAATGTAGATGCAATGGCTAGAATTCCAGTAACCACCTTGAATCAGAGGTGATGAACGCTATCACTGGAGGTGGAAAACAGGAAAATAGAAACCTGCATCTACAATGTCCTCTGAAAATCCTATGCCAGTTAAAATTGTATACCTTTGGACCCCTTTTATGTAATAGAAATAAACTTCTATCTTGTTTAAACCACTAGTATTATGAATTTTTGTTATTATATCAAGGCTAAAATTAATCCTAATTGACGCACGTTATATTACAATAGAATGTATTCCTGTCTACATAACTTATCAGGATAAGCATGCATAAAATGAATTAAGAAGAAATGTTCTATTATCCTGAATTTTCTAGTTTAACAGATAATGGTAATGAGAATAAGAATATCCCCTTTTATAAGTACAGAATTTTAGAGATAGGAATTTTTCTATACATGACCATATTTAACCCTTGATGTAACTTGTGACAAATCAGCAGGACTTGTATTCCCCATGTAAATAGATGATGAAATTGAAATTAAAATTCAAAGTGACCTGCTCAAAGTCAAACCATTGCAAATGATGAAGTTAGAAATCAAACAGTTTGACTTATAATTTATTGCTTTTCTGCTGATAATTTATAGGTTCGGTACATGTGAAAATTAGTCATATTGTTATATTCCATTAATTACCTGATTCACTTATATGCTTCTATGTTTAAAGAAAATAACTTCAAGAAGCGGCTTCAGTAATTTTCCATGGGGCCTCTGTTTTGGCCATGTTGGAGTAACAGAGATTAGATTTACCTTTCCACCTTAAACACCAAAAACCAGACAATGGTTTCAGACATTGAGAAACAGGCAGTGAACAACTGCCATCCTTGAGAGAAGGGAAACAAATATGGTGGGCATTACCGTTACTCCAGTAAGAAGTTTCTAGGCAGCAGCACAAAAAGGAAGAACCCAGACAGCCCAAAAACTCACTGAGTTGAGGAAATAGACTAGGAGTTCAGGGAACCAAGGTGTCTATAACTACAGGGCAGAGTACCAGAGAAAAAGAGGAAAATTCTGCATTTCTGCACAGCCCCCTAAGTATTTGGATGGGTACTGATATGTATGACAGGAAACTACCCAAGATGAGGAAAAGAACCACTAGAAATTAGTCTTGGTGCGGAGCTGGGAGTAGTTCATGCTCCCACATATCAGAATAGAAATACCTGGTAATACAAGAGGCTTTAGAGACAGCTCTAAGACAGCTCTTCTTAGAGCTTATTAATATTAACTTATCAATAAGTTAATATTATTAACTTGTTAATAAAATTCTGGTAAAGTCAACACTATAATCACAGAAAACAGATGGAAGAATGGACAGTTGCATAGCCACCTAGGACTTTATTAAATTGAACACAAATGACAATTGCAGCACTTCCGCTTGACTTTGGTATCTATTATAGAATTAACCAAACAACCGCTTAGTCAATGCTTCTGAGCCAAGCACTGTTCTACATATCAGAGTACAGCAACGCAGAGATAAAAATACCTGTCCTCATGGAGTTTCTATTCTGGCAGAGAGTAGAAGGGAGCCAATAAATGTAATAAATATTATTATATTAAAATAAGTAAGAGCTATTACAAATGTAATTGGCTGTAAGGTTGGGATATGTTGGGGTTGGGTGCTATAGTTTTAGCAGATTCATAGGTTCATCAAGATAGATGAGACCTTGGGGCGCCTGGGTGGCTCAGTTGGTTAAGCGACTGCCTTCAGCTCAGGTCATGATCCTGGAGTCCCAGGATGGAGTCCCACATCGGGCTCCCTGCTCGGCGGGGAGTCTGCTTCTCCCTCTGACCCTCTTCCCTCTCGTCCTCTCTATCTCTCATTCTCTCTAATAAATAAATAAAATCTTTAAAAAAAAAAAAGATAGATGAGACCAAAGCCTAGAGATGAGGCCAGGGTGGCTGGAGAGAAATAAACAAAGAGGAAAACAATAAAGAGATAAAGTCAAAAACATAGTGAGGGATCATATCCTTTCAAGGCCACTGCAAAGATGTTTGCTTTTTAGTGAAGAGGGGAGACATTATAGAGTTTAAAGCAGAGGGATGCCATGATGTCTCATATATTTTGAAAGGATACTCTGGCTGCTGTTTGGATTAGGTTCCACAGGGCAATGGTAGAAGTTGGAAGATCAGTTAGCAGGTTAGTCAACTCCAGAGGAGAAGTGTTGATGGTTTGGATCATAGTGGAAATGTGGACAAAGTGAGAAGTCATCAGATTATGCTTATGTTTGAACAAATAGAGCCATGAGGATCTCCCAACAGATTATATGTGAGCCATGAAAAAAGAGAGGTGCTAAGGATGATTTCAGGACTCTTATTCTGGTTTGTTTTTTAACCAACTGGAAGGGCAGAGTTACCATTAACTGGAAAGGAGAAGACAGTGGATCGAGTGTCGTTTGGACGAAAGATCAATTCTGGACATGCAAAATCAATGCCAGCTGAGTTAGTGATGCCACAAAATCTATTTCACAAAGAAATTCTAAAGAAAGTATGCGATCTGCTGCATGGTAATTTCTAAATGCTTAAAAAAAGGCACAACTCAAAATCTCTTTTCCTTCCAAAGAACATAATAAACTCTACATAGCTGCATATTTTAAAAGAAAGAGGAAAACACAAAAGTTTAGACTCTTGCTACAAAGTGAAGTCTCCCACGTTATACACAGGAACATTAAACAGCCTACGATGTTCCCCCAAATAGGCCATTGTGCAACTTGAGCAACATGTATTTGCAATTGAAGTTCTGTGTTGCCTGCCTTATTTTGTAAATGCATCTTCTTCCTGTTGTAACACTGTCACTTATACAGACTTGCACAGCAGGGCCTACCTTTAAATACTGAGATCTTAGATAAGTTGATGCTCCTCGCATCACCTATTTGGCTGTAAGTTGCTGGGCTGTTGTCATGATCAACAGTTATTCTTTCATAGGCAATAAAAACAGGAAGGTTATATGGTCATAAGATGGAGAGACAGAAACAGACACACTGGTCTTGTAGACTGAGTGGAAACTGTCATTTTACAGATGTGGAAACTGAGAGCTGCAGGAGGGAAGGGATTTGCCATAAAATGACAAGGCTCGATTTAGCTCAGCCAGTGGTTTTCAGGAAAATTGCATTTAAATGTGTTATGTAAAAGTGGTGTAGGGAGAATAATGGTTAAGTTCAAACAACTTGTTATTTTGAAGACTGTAGGTGACAAAAAAATAGTTTGTGCTGCTGTCTGCCCGTCTCTTCTCCCTCACTGCTTGAAAAAGACAGGGAACTGGGTCAATAATTTACAGTACAATTTACACAGCCAAAATGAAGGTTTCTGCTTGAGACCATTAAAATCAAAGGTTGCATTTAATGCCACCCTTTTATCCTGCCTGGACTCAAAGCAGTTTCAGGACTTGTCATTTAAAAGTCATAAATAATGTGCCTCCTTTTGTGACATCCTATAGACTGATAATCTCTCTTTTCATATTTTCTTCAACACAAAAATTCACATAGATGGGGACTTTCAGGAAAAAAAAGAAGAAAAGAAAAAGAAAATAAAAGATAACTTGGCAATTTCTATTAATGATTTCAAAAGCCAGTCCTTGTGCTTTGGTAGGGATAATAAGATGGCTGGCCATCAATGATGTGTAATATAAAGAAAAATGGAAATGAATAACCTGTCTGCTCTGACAACTGCTCTTGTCAGAGCTGTGTGTTCGGCACTGGTCCTGGAAGGGCCATGATAAAAGCGTCTTTGTACATATTCTTCCTCTAGCATAACTTCTCAGGAGATGATGTGCCAATCCTTAATCAAGGTCGAAAGTTCTGTAGAAGAAGGTTCCACACAGAATGTTTTTACCCTTTTACCAAGAAAAGGCTGTCACTCACCCTTCTTCTTCAAAGCACAACTTTCCCAGGAAGACAGAGCCAGAGCTGAAAGTGTGCCTCCCACTCTTTTTTTTATGGAAACTGCATTTGTAGTCAGTGAGGAGATCTGCATAAATCAGTAGAGGAATCACCCTTTGAAAAGGGAATACCTTCTAAATGGTTAGAACTCCACATCTAATAAGAATATCCCCCAGCAAGATTTATTAAGCTCTTGTATTTTGCCAAAGCTCATCTCATTTTATTTCTTCATATATAAATATTTATCTTATTTCATTTGCAAAGTAATTTTAAGGTAAGTATCATTATGCCATTTTCATGATGATGAAACAGTTTTCAATCAGTCAAGTGACTTACCTAACACCACCCAGCATGAAAGGGGCAAGGCCAGATCATAGGTCCAGCCAAGCTCTCGTTTTACAACATTTGAACAGCTTTATCTACAAAACTTATAGTATCTATTAGCGTAGAATTTTATGTTCCAAAGAATTGATTTACAAATACGACAAGAACTGTCTCTGTGGCCCAACAGATAGAAAGACTACCCAGAGGCTTTATGAGGAAACTAAACTGTCCCCTATTAATGTGATTGTGGTATCTCTCGATAGATTGGATGTTTGTGATCCATTTATTCCAATGGCACCTCTAGTTCCACTGATTATTGTGGCGGCTGTGGACATGTGACTGACTGAGCTCAGCCTCATCTTGGGGAACTGAGCCCAAGGTTGGGGAACTTCCTAAGGAACCAGGGCAAGATAAACCCAAACCAAGAAAAGGGAGTGGCATATCCTTAAACAGCTACCTTCCTCCCTAAGTGTCAAAGTAATTTACAAACATTATGATGCATATTACTAAACTGTCAAACTCTTAATTAGGCCATTTCTCAATCCACAGGATGCAGTTTCTTCAATGGAGACAGGCGCTGTAACATTAATCAGGCATCTATGTGATTATGCATTATGCTTCATAGGTATTTACTAATTTACTTTTGTTTATTCTTCACAACAATCATGTGAGATCAATGTTACATTCAATTTACTGAGGAGGAAATTAAGAGTCAAAAAGGCAAAACATTTACCCAATATTTTATATTTAATAAGTGGGAGAACCCAGAATCAAATCTAAAAATGATAATTAAAGGAAATAGTGAATCTCTGATTAAAAATAACTTTTCTGGGGTGCCTGGGTGGCTCAGTTGGTTAAGCAACTGCCTTCGGCTCAGGTCATAATCCTGGGGTCCTGGGATCAAGCCCCGCATCAGGCTCCCTGCTCCTTGGGGAGCCTGCTTCTCCCTCTCCCTCTACCTGCCGCTCCCCCTGTTTGTGCTCTCTCTCTCTGTCAAATAAATAAATAAAATCTTCAAAAAAATAACTTTTCTTCCACAAATCTTGGTGTGTTTTTACTTCTTTTTTTTTTTGGCAAACGTTCTTTTGGGGAGAGTGATGGTGCTATCAAATATTTTTGCTAAAGGAAGATCTGGAATGAGGGAAATGACTGCACAAAGCCAACATTATCATACATTACATATGTTTGTAATAACAGTAGAACTCTAACTACAGACTGGCTTACAGTTTGGTCACATTTTCCCGTATTCCAAGTATTTTTAGGTGTTATGATTAAGGAACTTATACAAGAGTGAAAACCAACACAGAGAAAGGGAGTTGGTAATGGACTTATTAAACCTTGTTAAAAATGTTATATCATAAGCATCATTAGAGTATCCATCTTGAAGCTGGGTCATGTGGCCAATGGTTGTCTTAAATATGAACATTAGGACAAAGCTAAACAGCATTGACAGCTATGACCACATGAATGGTTGGAAAAGACTGATTTTAGAATCATTCATTGAATAAAGTATAATATTTGCCCATCTGATTTTAGTTATATAAAAACAGTTGTTTTGGGCACTGTCACGTGCAAGCCAAACCCCTCTTCAAGATGGAGGACTCACTCCTGAGCCTCTGGGAGCACTGCTGGCAGAAATGCCTCATGCTCTGTTCCCCAAAGGTCAGCTGAAGAATGTTTCCTCACCCAAGGTCACAGCCTCTTCAGTCACCAATGACTGATCAACATAGAGGTATAGAAGCCTATCCTCCTCACCCCAACTTAGAAGGGCTCAAAGTTGTTATTTGAGCTTCAAAACTTAAGGCTTACCATCAAAATTTCATTGCAACCTAATGGCTTCCTCTGCTCAATCCAGCTTTCTTGGCCTCCCTTTGATAGGTATTGATGTCCCTTTCACTCTCTAGTCAAACTGCTGCACACTAATCTCCATTTCAGAGACTGTCTTCCTGAGCCAGTGATGAAAGGAAGGGAGAGGAATGCCTAATACTCCTCATCAAGTAATTTAAGCAGTTTTTCTTAACTCGCTCCACCACTACAAGGTGCTAACCCTTTGCATTATAATTGACATAGTTCTTATGGCAATGCTTCACCAGAATCGTTTTGTTTCTTCAATTAAGATTTCACTTACTATTGAAGGGGTTCAGGACAGCACCCTCTAAAATGTGCCACTTTGGTGTGTAGATTATTTTGAGCTGAAGCCACTTGAGACCCTGTGGGCTCAAGAGAAACTTTTGTCCCTCCTTTAACTCTACAGAAGAATCTAAATGGAGGGTCTTTTCCAGAATAAAGGTTACTAACAGAGATAAATTTTCTCCTAGTGACCCATCTGTATGGTAGGGCAAACATCTAATTACCAAACATCTGCTCTTCTTATGGCCCTGAGAAGAGCATTCCTTTTCTCTGAAAACCCAGACCCTTAACCCCTTCTCCTTAGTTCAGAATGACATATACCTTATTTTGTCTGTTTTTGGAATTTCCTTGTCTGTGTGGATTCCCCATATGTATGGAAATTTTATTTTCTCCTATTAACCTATCTCATATCAATTTGACTTTTAGTCCAGCTAGAAGGACCTCTGAGGAGATAGGAATTCTTTTCCCCAACACTATTCATTACTCATAGCACTGGGCCCTAAACTTAAGTGCTTGACTCCTAGTCATATGGACCTTAAAAGCGCTCAAAAACCAAGAAATTCAAGACTATTTAATAACGACACCCCTCTACAGCACTCTTGTTGATATCTATCTACTCTCTTAGCAGGTCTCTAACTATGAGGCACTCACAGCCTCCCCAAATAGCCCAGAGCTGTCTTTGGACAGCCTAGATGGCTTTTCTTTCCTCCAAGATCTTTTTCCCCTATAGAAAAGATTCTGCCAATTTTTTCTAGTTCTATCCCTTAAAGTCATATGAAACAATTCCAACTCTTTGATATATTATAATTTTTTGGCTACACAAAAACAGCTTTCTAGTTTCCTTGAAAATTTCATCTAACACTACCAGATTTTTAAACCTTACCTCTTAGGATTTAATTTTAAAATTCCATCTTCTCATCCTGCTGTCCTCCTCTGTATGCATTCCACTTTCTTATCATCAATATTAAAGTGCTAAATGTAGTCCTAATTCATTCATTGCTCAAACATTTGATTTACTACTACGTCCAAGGCACTATGTTAGACCCTAAGAATAGAGGCTGCAAGGAACTCAGATTTCACAGTATGTTTAGGAATATTTACTTTCCTCCCTGAAACCAATTTCCAGACCGTTGTTAATAAGACAGTGCAGTGTACTGTTACATTCTGTGACAGAATAACCCTAATTTTTTCCTACACTCAATCTGTAATTTATGTTTCCATTTATATTTCTCCAAGTGACTATTTTCTTTTCTTTGCAGGCACAAAGAACTATTCCCAAATTACTGTTAACCTGAATATCTTATAAATTGGACAATGTCACATCAAGCCATTTGTTACCTATGCAACCAAGTAATGAAGGTTATTCCGTGTCAACCCTGACCCTCCCTGTTTAACTGTCCCTTGTCTTTAACAATAAGAGGGAAATTGTTTTCCCAGCTTTGAGTCTGAAATGCAAAACAGAATCCCTCTTGCATGGAAAGTAGATGAATTTACCCATTGCTCTATGAAATGCAATATGTATTATGTAATTAACATGTATTTTTAAAAACTTGCTCTCTATTAAAATATAAATGTCTTCACACCATATAATAAACAATATCTTTAAAATGCCAGGAAATCAGAAACTTCTCCTGTGAAAACTTTAGATTAAAGAAAATTATCAACCATATTTTCTAAGAAATAGCAAAGCAGTAAACAATCCCCAGATAACCCTTGTGTTCTTTCTTCATTTTATCTTAGAAATACAGTTTAATTCGTAGATTTTAGAGTTTAAAAGAATCTTCAGCACCATCATTTTGAGGTGAGAAAAGGGAGACCCAGAGAAATGCAAGTATTTGTTTAGTCTACTACAGACAGTGTAGAGCAGGCCTAAATGTAAGCTCTGCCTTCCCGATCCATCACTTCATTTCACAATGTTTTCTTTCACTGCACTGGGTGATAAGTTTTTTAATAGTTGAATGTTATGAGTGTGACAAGATAAATTCATTGAAGAAGATAATTTGATGATTTTTTTCTGTTTGTTCTATTTTATAAGCTGTGTGTCAAGGAAAGCATGTGTACTTTATATACAGTAAGAATACAGTAGGGGATGCCTGGGCGACTCATTCAGTTAAGTGCCCAACTCTTGATTTCGGCCCAGGTTATGATTTCAGGGATGTGAGATCATGCTCCACGCCAGGCTCTGCACTAGCATGGAGCCTGCTTAAGATTCTCTTTCTCCCTCTCTTAAAAATAATACAGTAGAACAATGATTGAGAGCCTTTGCTTTGAATCAGACAGACTTGAGTTCAAGTCCCTGTTGTAGAGGAAGAATTTTCTCTACCCCCTCAAGGTCCTTCTAGCTGGACTAAGAATCAAATTGATGTAGGATAGATTAACAGGAGGAAATCAAATTTAATAGCATACATATGGGGAATCCACACAGATGGTAGAAATTCCCAAAGACAGTCAGGAAATATGATGCTTATATGAGCTAAGCAGAGGGGTAGGGGTCTGAAAGTACAAAGGGGTGAAAAACCATTAGCAGGAAGATGTTTGGAAAACAAAGGTTGTATTATTATGCAGATATGTTTCTTAGGTAAGGAAGAATCTCTGTTAACAGCTCTCTTCCTGGTGAAGCAAGTAGTTGAGGGGGAAGTAAGGAGTTTCTTCTGAATCTGCTGGGTTTGGATTGCTTTTAATTCCCAAATAATGTTCGTACCAAAGTGGCCCATTTTGGCGTGGCCTGCCCCTGAGCTCTACAGCCCTCCCTGCCTTAACAGCTTCGTGATATTGAGCAAGTCACCACTCTTGGCCTGTTTCCTCATCCCACATAGGCTTGATTTGAGAATAAAATAAGTTAATATATGTAATGCACATAAACCAGTGCCTGGCACAATAAGTTTCAAAAACATGAGTTTTTGTTGTGATTGTTGCTTTTCTGGTCTTAGGAATTAACTTTTTCCACACTCTTCTCAAGGTTAGTTTGTCACTCTTCACTTGGTACCAGTCAGTCATCAAAGTCAAGCCAAAGCAAAGCAGCCTAATCTATGGGGAGAAGTGGTGAGGGGAGCAAAATATACCACCTGAAAATATACCTCTTTGGCATATTGATTATTTTAAATTGGTTATTAAAAACAAATAAACAAACAAACAAACAGCAGACACAGATGAACTGTGGAAACTGGGTAGAGACATTTACCAGCATAAGGGAAATTTCCCTTTGTAAGGATGTCTTCCTTCTGAACCAAAAACAGGGGATGACTTTAAACTGTAAAAACTCTTAGCCATGGATGTCAACCACAATTACCTTAAAGGATCTTGCCCCAAACACGTGAGACAAAGGACATCTGTGGCCCAATGCAAGCTTAGTTTCCATGTTCTGGCCCTACCTTTCAGCTAGATGTCATATGTCTTTCTTCCGCCTAAGCTAGATGTCACACTTCATCATGTAGATGGGTTGACAAACTTGGAAGTGCCAACTGGCCAAACTTGTTTTCTTTCGAAGATGTAATGTTATCAAAACAAGAAAAATTTACATATATTCCAAATTTTTAACTTCTTAAATATCAGAAGATCTGAGTAGTGGTTTTCAGTCTGGCTACCCATTGGGATCACCTGAGGAATTCAAGAAAAAAAAAGTCACCTAGAATTGTTTAATAGATTTGGTATGAGCCCAGCTATTGGTAATGCTTTTAAGGCTCCTCAGATGATTCTCATGTGCCTCATGGTACACTTTCTTGGACAGGGTAATAGAGGTTCTCAAAGTTACTGGCTAGTAACATCAACCTCACCTTGAAATATATTAGAAATGTAAATTATCAGGCCACACTTAGACCTACACAAACAGAAACTCTGTGAGGGGGTTCAGGAATCTACATTTGAACAAGGCTTCCAAGTGATTCTGGTGCTCATTCAAGTTTTAGACCCACTGCACTATAATACAGACCTCCACACATAGACCCCATCTGTCTCTATTATAGCCTATTTTCTCTCAGTTAAGTGACCCACCTTGTACTTCATATGCATTTGCTCTTTCCATTTTTCTACACCTAATCTTTCTGTTTCTAACAGATACATTACATTTCTTGTTTCTGAGTATGACAAAAAAGGACACCAACCAAACTTCAGGCATCATTTTCCTTTCTGGTGCCAAAGCCACCTTCTCAATATTATTCACACTCATTCTTTCTTTATAGTCCTACTGCCACTGTTCTAGTTCAGGGTCTCATTACTTCTTATCTTGACAATTAAAATTGTTTCCTAACTAGCTTCCCTGTATCTAGTACCTACACACTCCAATCCATCATATATGCTGCTGACAGTTTAATCTTCCTAAAGTGCAAACTAGGTCATAAACTACCTCTGCTCAGATTTCTTCAGAGACTCACCATTGAATTTCAGTCTACTCCATCCAGCATCAAAAACCCTCCATGACCTGGTTTCTACCTATCTTCCTACACTTTTTTCTCACCATTCTACTTCCATTCCAAACTTAAACTCTAAACAATTTACTATCCCCTAAACTTTCTTACTCCATTTTTACTTTTAATGGTGTTTTAACTTTATGCTTTCTTTCTGAATTTTTTTTTCCTGATCCATCAAATCTTAAGTAGTTTTTACCCACTCTAACCTAACTTAGGTTTTTATCCCACCTCTCATACATCACTTGACATACTGGGAAACACACACACACATAAACATATTCATGGTCAATCAGGAATTGATTCAGTTAACAAAAAAAGATAATAATAACAATTGCCTTCTATGAGCAAAGAACGTGGTAAGCTATAGACAATTGGTAAATGTTATTTCATTGCATAAAAAGTATTCTAAAAATCTACACACAAATTTGTTTTCAAAAATTCCTTTAAAGGATTTAAAAATAATTGGAAACATGATATTCAATATTCTAATAGCTTACTGAAAAAGATAATTAGCAAAACCTCTTATTTCCATTTTCACGGTGGTTCCTCTATCACCACCTCTTTATCAGTAAAATGAGATACAGTGAAGTCCTCTGAACATGTGTCAACCATAATTACCTTAAAGAATCTTGCCCCAAACATGTGAAAGATAAAGGAGCAAATTAATGTACTTATGTGATTCTATGAGAAGTTGGTTTAAAGAGAAGAATACTGGTAATGGGTTAAGATAATGGGCTAAGACTGAGTCTTAGCTAAACCTAGCAGTTTGTCTATCTTTGGTACTAATTGGATTCTATCAAGAACATGAAATTCTCTGGGTTTTCTCCTTATTTGAGTAGGGTGACTTTTTCTCTTTGATGAAGCCTCACTCCCAAAACTAACTCCCCTATTCACACATGATTAGTATTTCTTTTTCTTCTAAACATTTTTCATGTTCCAGAGATCAGCCAATGGGAAAATGGTAACTAGGTTGTTTATTTGTTTTTTGTTTGTTTGTTTTAGTTTTCTGAAGTTTTATTGAAGCAAAAATGGTAACTAGGTTTAAATGTTATGGTTATCTGATAGTAATTAGAGTTTAACAGGGCTTGTTTCATAAGACATAGGCTTACTCAAATGAGAGATACTGTGGGAATCAGGACCGCCCAGGTAGGTATTCAGTACCTATAGACTATGACACATATACAAACACCAGTGGTGTTGGAAAATGGAAGAGATACCAGCAGCATAGGAACCAACTGCACTGGCCTTTAGAACATCATAGATAGTCCTTCAAATAACTAAACTTTAGATGAAGTGATTCAGGACAACTTAAAGATGGAGCAAATTGGGGGAACAATGTGTATGCTAATATAAAGAAAGAATATAGTCCAAGTCTTAGAAATTTAAAAGTAAAATGTAATTCAGGTCAACAAACATTTCCTGATCTGTAAAATATAGAAAAAATATTACAAAGATATTTGAGATGCAATCCTTGTTTCCAGTGATGGCTATCAATATAAAGGTAAGATATTACATTTATAAAACAGCAATTGTAATTTAAATACAATAAAGGCTGAAAGGCATAAGGATTTAGAGAAGACAAATACACACACATGCACATATACTCAAAACTAGAAAACAACTTTTGGTGAAATAGAAAGGCATTTGAGATGCTTTATAATTCAAACTCAATTTTGACCAGAAAAGGGGTAATAAGAAGATGAAATGACAGGAGTAAAGAGAGAGAAAGAGAAATGCTAAGTGTGATGCATACTTAGGCACTAGTCATAAATCCAGAGAGAATATAAATAAATTTCTCTAAGTGGGAAGTGGGAGATGGGACTGGGAAACTCAGTGGGGCCATATTGAATGGGGCATCAATGTGGGAATAACAGTATTAACTGAGGAGGTGAAAGAAAACCAACGAAAGCAAGATTTCTTGTTCTCTTATGCTCAACAAAGACCCCTGAGACATATTATTCATGATAACCAACTCCACTGGAGAGACTTAAATAAGGTACTTTGGTTGACAACAGCTTATGGGAATGTCCAGAGGAGAATCAACTTCCATTTCAGATACCTTTGCATCTATTTGGAAGAATTTTGTAAACTCCTTGAACATGATTATTCTTGGATTCCAGATTTGTGTTTTTCAATACTAAAATGTCAGCATCTGGGAACCCAACAAGAAAGAATAATAATTAGCATTTGTTCTTGTATATTATACTTTACCTTGCTCTGGCATGGTCTTCTCTGGGAGCTACAATTGGCAGATATTTAATGAATTGTGAGAATTTTTTTTCTCTAGATTCAAAGATAAAAAAGGCTATCTCGATACATGATACTTGCATGACATATGGCAGAGGCAAAATTTCACATGTATATTTGTGATTACATTGGCTGGAATCTATCAAATCATCTTAATACAAATTGGAAAATGGACAATCTATTCAATCAACCAGTTTGACTACTATTATCACCAAATACACTGCCTATTCTGGCTCTTTGTGAACATAGGCTAAAACTCAACACATTTTCATTACCTTTCCTGTAAAAAGAACTAAGCATTAGAATTCAGAAAAATGAATGTTGAATTAAAACTTAGTATCGACGTTATGATGCAGTTGGGAATCTTTCATTCTTTCATTTCTTTTCTTTTCAGCTGAATAGACCATCTTTACCTCCTCCCTATATATTCTGTGCTGTACCTCTGACGATACTTTCCCCTAGACCAGAGGTAGGTAGCTTGGTAGAGTGAATCTGAGATCATTAGTATTTTCAGATCAAATAAAATCACATTAAAGAAATCTTGGAATCATCTACGGTAAAACAGTTTCTTATAGCTACGTACCTTCAACACATTTTACTTATCAAAGGCGCCTGAACACTGAACATTACAGGTTACCTAGGAAACTTACAGTGACTATACTTAAAAACAACACAAAGCTCTCTTACTGAAGCAGAATGCCATTTTTAAAAACTCTATTTTGGGAATGGTGAAAGAAATGGTTAACAAGCAAATATTAGCACATAGATATTGTTCCCTCTAGGTTTTTCTCTCTCATATTATTCTTCAGTTGCCTTCTATTTCTGCCACTGAGTTGCTCTTAAAATAAAAAGTTAAATAACATATTAATGGATCAAAAGCAATGGTTTCTATTATCAGTTATGATGCAGTTCATGAGCTCTGACCCTGTGGTTTCTCAGTTGATGTGATAGATAATTTGTATGCCTTTTTAGCATCTGTTAATGTAGAGTGACAATACATAGAATTTGCCCAGTACAATTCCAGTTTTTGCCTATAGTCCTGACAGCATTCTTAATGATGCCCTATTTTACTTGAAAATTATTGAGGTTTAGATGATAAATTATATGGTTGCCTTAATTTTCTTTTTTCCCCCAAGATTTTATTTATTTGTTTGAGGTGGGGTGGAGAGAGAGAGAGCACACATGAGCAGGGCGAGGGAGAAGCAGACTCCCGGCCAAGCAGGGAGCCCAATGCGGGGCTCAATCCCAGGACCGTGGGATCATGACCCGAGCCGAAGGCAGACGCTTAACCAACTGAGCCATCCAGGCATCACTAATTTTCTATTATACGAAAATGTACTGGGGAATATAAAATTAAACCAGGATAATCAGTGCCCTTGAGGAGCTAAAAATGTATCATCTAATTGCAAAAAATATAAAATGTAGCACACTGTAGTACTTATAATATTTACTACTAAAATAATATAATGATGTTGTTACATTATACATTACTACCAAAGTGACAAAAATAACTTTTTCACAAATCTTCCTGCCTAATGTAATAAATTGTATCCAGAAAACACTTCCTCATAACCCATGAAACAAAGAAAGATAAAGTGTATAGAGTAGGTTGTTACAATTCTACAAGCCCACAGCAGCTTGGTTTGCAACAAAATCAAGGTCACCCCTTGCCTCTGCCCAATCCTAAATCTACCCCGTGAGATTGCCTCCGGGTTGGGATTTTGTAAGATATCAACGGAGAGTTGCAGTGTTTTCTGAAATCCAATTACCAAGTCCATTATTACTACCAAGAAAACTGATAGAGCATTTCTATATTTTCAAGGTGCAGTGCACACATAGCTCAGCAAAAAGGAGCTTGAGAAGTGTTTCTGGATGATGATGTTGGTGATGATGATGGTAATGACGTAGAATTCCATTGCTTTTATTTCTACTCTAGTCAGTTCAAAACAGATGTGAAGGACCCCTACCCACAGCTGGAACACATTTGTCTTTCCTTTTTTCAGAAACTTCTGTTATATACAGTAAATAACTTTTATTCTATTATGGTTTGATAAAGTGAAAAAACATGTTAGGGTTTATCTCAATTCTGCCATCTTTTAGTTCTGTGGACTTAAAACTTTAAGGCTAGGTTCCTCATTTTCATAAAGAAGATCATACTAGTTCCACCTCAAAACTGAAATGAAAGAAAAAGTGTGAAGTGTCTGGAATGATGCTGGTCAAACCCGAACCTGAATGTCAGTTCTCAACTATACGTCATCCCCAGAGCGGTCAGGGTAAGCAGAGTCAGTGTGGTGCTTACAATCACCCTTTCTTATACTGGTAGGTTAGAGTGTAGTTTTAATTTTATTTTTTGTTTTATTTTTTAAAGATTTTATTTATTTATTTGAGAAAGAGAGACATATGAGAGAGAGCCAAACTGTATAAAATTTACCAGCTGTCAGAAATCTACATAGTGACCTTCTTATCACCTCTTAACAAGCATGGATTGTATCTTTTGTTTTCTTTTTCAGTCTTTGCTAGCTCCATTGGCAAAAAGGACTTCATAGTGGCACAGGTAACATTGCATGTCAATTGCTTGCCTCCTCAGGTCCTTGAGGGTGAGATTGTAACTTTCATCTTTGCATCCCAGGCAGGTCATTGGTCAGCCGTAGGTAGTCTGACTTCCTAGTCTGAGATGCGTCCACTAGGGGGAGTGGGAAAGGGAGAAGCAGGCCTCCTGCCGAGCAGGGAGCCCAATGCGGGGCTCGATCCTAGGACCCTGAGATCATGACCTGACCCAAAGGCAGACACTTAACGACTGAGCCACCCAGGCACCCCAGAGTGGTGGTTCTTAAACTCTAGTATGTAAATGAATTGACTGAAGTACTTAAGTACTTAAAATACAAATTCTTAATCCCCCATGCAGAATTTTAATTTTCTATGTCTGGAGAAGGCCCCAGAACTTTTTATTTCTTACTAGCACCGGCCCACCCATAACCACAGGCCACACTTAAGTATATCCATAGATATATATATATATATATATATATATATATATATATATATATATATATATATCTCCATACAATGGAATATTATTCAGCCATGAAAAAATGAGATACTGACACATACTATAACATGTATGAAGCTTGAAAACATTATGAGGAAAGCCAGACACAAAAGGCCACATATTATATGATTCATTTATATGAAATATCCAGAATGGGCGAATCCATAGACAAAGAAAGTAGATTAGCAGTGTGTAGGGGTTGGGAGAGGATAGAACGGGGAGTGACTGTTAGGGGTATGGGGTTTTTGGGGGGAGAGAGAAAAATGTTCTTGAATTAGATAGTTGTGATGTTACACAACTTTGTGAATATGCTAAGATTCATGGCACTGTACACTTTCAAATGGTGAATTTTTTTGTCATATGAATTATATCTCAGCTAATAAAAAAAAAAAAGAAAAAGAAAAAGGTTCCTTGGCTCCTCACTGTCTGCAATGGAAACAACTTCCTGACTTGGCCTGTGAGACTCATTCTTCTATAGCCCCTGTTCAAGTGTCCTATCCCCCAACCTAAGAAAAACATTGCTCTTTCCGAGTGCTAGCTTGTGTTTTCCCCAGTTTAATGCATATTTTATACACACACACACACACACACACACATATACACATAAACACACACACATATATGTAGTTTCATGTTACTACTACCACGTATGACACAATGTCAGTACTTCAGTATGTGAATGCTGAGAATTGCAAACTATTTTTTTAAACATTGTGCCTTAATTTTTATATACAACAAGGTCCATCTAAAACATGAGCATGCTGAAATCCCTAAAATGGGAATAAAGCATGATTCTATCCTTTACAAAAATACCATAAAATGGCATTATTGTAGTTATAAATAAATAAATACATTATCTGTGCTTAGTACATAAACCCACACACATAGATACATACACATAGAATAAAAGGACAGAAAAGCAAGTCTTAAAACATCTTACAACTACCCTATTTCCTCATGCCCCAATCAGTAAAATAACTATTTTTGCAGCAATTATAGAAAGAGAAGTAAAACCCAGGAAGCATAACTCTGGTACTATTCACATTTAGAACCTTAATCCCATATCCTGTGCCTTTGTTGTTAGATTATATGATATCCTTTCTTCTGTTCTTATGAAGATGTCAATTCAATCGTCTCTGTCTCCAGAAGCCTACCATTAAGCAGAGGGAATATCTGAAATGTATATCGATTTCTTCCTGTATTCCCCTTCATCTGATTGTTGGAATATTGGAAGCTATGTTTAACAACAGAGAAAATATTCCCTTCTACCTGGTACAGCTAAATTTCCATTAGTTTTGGTAAAAACTTATCACACCACAGTAAATGAACAGGAGGTAACCGATAACCATATGAAGCTGAAGAAAGAATTGACTGAAAATCAAAGCAAAGTCAGAATGGCCACTCATTCCCAACTACCCATCATTGATAAATATAGATCAATTACTTCTGACTGAAGTCCATAATACATGATAATTATTTTCAATTTTTGCTTAAAATGGATGTAACTCAGCAAAAATCAGAATTGAGAAGCACTGAAAGAGAGCTGTAAATATTGGGAGCCAGGGGAAATTTTTTTTAATTTAAATTCAATTAACCAATTTATAATACATCATTAATTTCAGATGTAATGTTCAATAATTTATCAGTTTCGTATAACACCCAGTGCTCATCACATCACGTGCCCTCCTTAATGCCCATCACCCAATTACCCCAACCATCCCCCCACCTCCCCTCCAGCAACTCTCAGTTTGTTTCCTAGAGTTAAAAGAGTCTCTTTTGGTTTGGTTTTTCTCCCTCTCTGTGACGATTAGCTAACTTCTAGTTTGCTCCTTCTATTTTTCTGTGTTTTCTACAAGAGAGCTTAATATTTTAATATGCCTTTTTGCTTATAGGAAATTTAAAAATAAGTGATTAGAAATGACATCAAGCATATATAATTTACTAACAGAGAAAAAATCTCCTCTCTCTGAGTCCTGACATCACCGTTCTGCCAAGCTGACTTAGCAGATACTCAGTCATGCCAACTGCATTACAGACAATCATGGTGTGCAGGAATTGAGATATGTTAAATGTACCTAACTCCACCCCACCACAACTGTATCCCCTCTATTCAGCAAGGCTTCCAAGTCAACATGCCAAGGCTCATCACCTTTGCATACACAGATGAGATCCTTAAAAATAATGGGAAATTTTTCACAATCATGATGACCTGAGGTATTTTTTTTCCTCAGGACAAGAAATAAAATACATTCTCATAGTATGAAAGATAAAAAGACACTCATCATCACTATTTTAGGGAAAAAAATATACTGAGAATTGAATATCATATTCTAAGATAATCTAAAATCCATGTTTGCTTAGGGCACTATAACCATCAAGATTGATATGAAAGAATACCACTTCTCCACCAATTTACATTTTGTCATTGGTTACAGGATTTAAGTAATTAATTAGTACAGTGGTCTAATCCTGAGTCTGAGAGAAAGGAAAGGAGGAAAACCTGGCATTATCAGAGCCTATAAAAGTTTCCAGTCACAGAGCTCAATTACATTTCTTAGGTTACTCTATTCAATTCTTACAATCATTTTTGTGAGTTACAGAGGTAGCATAAGTCTCATTTTATAGTAGACAAAATAATTTCAGGCTATTTGGAGCTCATAATATGAGATTCCCCACCCCACAAAGTGAGTTCTTTGAAAGTAAGGACATCCCTATGCCAAGCATAAGTAGTCTAGCATCTGGCACACAGTTGAAGCACAATAAATGTTATGGATCTAAATGAATGAAATTACAAAGAACTGAGCCTTGGAGGGTTAAGCACACAGAATTAATTGATGGAAGAATCTCATTTGAACTTGAAAATGTCTTTCTACCATAACACACCATATTGGTATAATGTTTGCTTACTGTATAAAATAAGAGTTGGTGAGAAAAGGAAAGAAAAAATGGTATCTTTTTCCATTTCAGGGGGAGGGGATCCTTTATATTTGTTTTTTAACTGACTGCCCTTATTCACACAGGGCATGGAAGAGCTAAAATTTGTATGCAGATATTTTGGCTCTGATGTTTTTCTACTACCTCGTTGCTGCTTATCAGATAATCTTGTATGTCCTGGTAATTACAGATTTTTATTTCTCAGAAATTCTAAAATTGTTTTTAGTGTAGTATTACCAGATTACAAGACAAACACCACTTACTACTAAATAACACAATGCAACAATTTGAAGATTAATAACAGTTCTGCAGACTGAGAAACTAAATTTTCTGTAGTATAAAATGAGGTAAATATAAACTCCCCTGAAAAATGCAAAAATGACTATTACAAACAATTTGCATGGTCAAGGAATATAAACTAAAGTGTATTGTTTTTGTACAACTTTGGAACATTATATAAATGAAAGAGATCTGTTTGTGGAGTCTGAAGAACAGAATCCTTGTGCTATATTTACTAACTAGTAGTTGACATACTTAAAAAGTCTAGAAAAATTATATTCACTTCAGTTTTCTTATCTGCAGAATAAATACATATACAGAAAAAATACATGCTCTACATAATTGTCATAAAAATTAGATAATACATTATGTGGGAAAGAATGCTGTAAACTTCAAAGTGCTGTGCATATGGTGAAACTTATTATCTAATACCTTGCTATATAAACTATTGTCACAGTGCAACAACAATATCAACATCCCTGGGAACTGAAGTGAACTAAAGAATCCCAAACCCCATTCCAGACCCACTGAATCAGAATATACATTCTAAACCTCTCATTGTCCAATTTTAGGAATCTGTGGCTATCCCAGTTATGGGATGTGAAACTTCGGTGACTCCATGTCCACTTATTTACACAGATGCATATTTGGTACTACTCTTCCATATTCTAATTAACCATTCCTCCACAAATCAAGGATATGCTGATTTATGTTTTTTTTGATTTAGGTTTTTTGGCATCACTGTGGCATATTTTAGACCTTATATCATTGGAGGGGAGGGATTACCCTCATATACTTAGCTTATTGCCTAATAAACAAGTATGTTGAGAAATGAGAGTAGAAAAAAACAAAGGTTGTTCTTGAGCACCCACAGTTAATTTTGATGAGATCCTGTGTCAGACTGACCTGGAATTTAGGTGGGAAAAAAAAAAAGAAAAAAGCATTCTTCCTTTTTATCTCTTTACTTTTTTACTGTCACAACGGTAAAAGCCTCATTGTTTAATTTTAAGAGGATAGGAGGAAGCCCTGAAATGCAAGGAATGACAAATCAGATTAATTTAATCTATCAGGAAAGATGACCTCTCAGGTCGTGAAAAATAGAATTGAAAAATAAAGATTGCAGAGATGGTCTCAGAATTTCCAAAATGAGAAATGAAAGCTTTAAAAAAACTAAACACTAAGCTAAGGATGACCTACTTAAGAAAATCATTTACTTTTCTAATCTTTAAGCACCAGAATTAAATAGTTTAGATTTATAGTCTCTAGGCATTGCTAAATTTGATTAGATGTAAAAAACTGAAAGTTCACCTGGAATGATATCCTTGATTAATTTTATCTGTGAAGGGAAAACCTACACCATTCTCTCTGGCCTCGGCAATTATCTCTGACAGAATTCTGAATTCTTCTCTTTATTTTAAATGCTGTTGATATATTATTGATACAGTTTTCAGTCATACTGAACAAACCTTGAAATGCACAGAAAATTTGCAAATGCCTATTTGGATGAGTGAGAGGCCCCCTTTTCACTAAGCTAATACTTAAAAATCAAGAGTCACAGAGCATCCATAGCAATGAAGAAGGTAAGAAGTTGAGTTTATGAGATGCTCTATGGAACTCCAAAGAAACACTTTAAGTATTTTCATGTATTTAAACTAGAGCTGTTTCAGTGAAAGGAGGTATATGTAAAACTAGAAAACAACCATGCAGCAAGACTAGATTTATCAGCTCATACAATATGAATTACTGACTTCAGAAAATAGAGACCAAACTCAGTGTCACCTACTACTAACTGTATACAGAGCTAATTCCTCTGATGGACTTCTAGTTTCATTTCATTGTTTAATGCCTCAGACACAATTAATTCTCAGCAACTACTCATTTTAAATAAATTCTGACAAGAGCTCCATAATATCTCACGAATTCAGTAGTAAATCAAATACTTCTTTTTTTCCTTGTGACTTCCCACTCACAAGGGCATATCTTTGAAACCCAGACTTTATATGCATGGCTGTTCTTTCCTACCACAACGAAGGCAATGGATGGGGAATAAGTTTATCTATTAATCTATTAGCCCTTTAATAGATATTAATCTATTAGGTTACTTCTTTAACAATCTGCTATTTCTGGAGTGAGTTCTTTTCTTTCTCCAGGCCTCAGTTTTGTTCCCTATAGAATAAGGGGGCTGGACTAAAAAAAAAAAAAAAAGTTTCATTAAACAGAAAGACTTCAATTATCTTATTTGATGTGCATAACAACCCTCCCACTAGACAACAGTTTAAATGGAGACTCAGGGAATGAAGTGACCTATCTCTAGAAGGTAGCAGAGGTGGGATGGATCCAAGGTCTTTGTTACAATTACATTTCTCTTTCTATCATTCTACAGCAGCTTCAAAGGTTCCAAAGTACCTCAGTGAATTCCTCAGGTCATCCCACTTCCAATCCTTCTGAAAAACATTATCAATGTAATCTCAAGATAGTGCTGGGATGGCTGGTATTCATCCCAAGTAAAGCCTATGGTGATCTAATTCTCCCAAACCTGATGGGAAGGAAATTCCCTACAAGCAGTACTCAGTCGGGAAGGTGGTTCAACATTCTGAAAGGAGCAGAGGTTTTACAGAATCACACAAATCAAAGTGTCAATCCCACAGAATGAGCTAACTCAGTGCCGAACTTTTCCCAGTCTTTGTACTTACAAAATGACATCACGTCCATGTATAGCATATAGAGATGTGTGGGACTCAAAATATCCATCGAGCCCAATAAGTATCCATGAGATGAATAAAATGCTAACTCCTTTCCGTTCTATTCCCTCTTTGGCTTGTGGACAAATGATAGCCCTCATGCATTATAACACTATCAAGATTAATGGTAAGAATAAAAAACATGCAAGTGGATTCATTTTGTTTGCACTGCCTATCTCAAAACTACTGATTTCAATACACTTATTCTTTCATCTAAGGAACTAAAGACAAATCCCTAAATTCCTACACTGAATTTTAGTGAAGAGATTGATGATGGGAGAAATTACTGCAACTCAGCTTGCTCTTTTCATACCAATTTAGGACAAAAGCATTAATTATGTGTAACTTATTCTAGCAAGAGTTCTCCAAGTGTGTGATAGACTGTTAATCAATCCCACTGACCATGTAACTCAAGTCACTAGCAAGTTTAAGCAAGTATCTGAGGGCTTAGTAGGAGTGAGCAAAATGAAAGGCAAGGGAGTTGTATTTGACAGTGAGTGTGTGGGGGTGGAGCTCTCAGAACTAGTAAAGTCTTTTCATGGAAGTTCAAGACTGGCCTTGCTGGTAGAGAGGACCTCAACAAGGAAACTTGTCGTATAAATTTTTTATAGACCTTGTGCCAGTTAAATCCCAACCCTTATGGAAATCCATTAGTGTGCTGAAGGCTCCAAGGAAATATGGAAAAACAGGTGCATTCATGCTTGATTTTTCCATATGTTTGTTATTCAATCGAAGCACAATGAGTGATGAATCCTATATCTAATTACCATATATGAAAGAACTTTTTGGATTTTTGCAGCCCAGAAGTGAAAGTAATTGTCATTCAGAAAAGATAAGTGAAATCACTGTTACAATGAGGCTAAGATGACTTGACTGATTTTCCCTGATATCCTACCTCTGTTTAAGAGTACTGACTTTTCACTGAATTAAGATGATTTTTTGATGATAAAGTCATTTCTTACTCTGAAAAACATCTTAAATAAATTTACCTGCTATGAATAAGGATAATATGCAACAATAAATATTGACATAGCTCCTATTATATGCAAAGGATTGTGCTAGGAGTTGCAAGGGATGAAAACACAGAGCAAAAATATTTACTGACTCCAAGGTGCTCAGAATCTAGTATTATAGATGACCTCATGCACAGTGATTATAACACACAATTTCCCATTTCCATCTACCTAAATCCTGCTCCCTCCCAGTTTTCCATGTCCTAATCTTCAAGGCTCAGCTTAAATCCCATGAAAAACTTAACCTGCTATTTTTTAAGTTAAAAAAAAACTCTCTTCAATTTCCCAGAGCTCCTTATCCATCCTTTTTTAATTTACTTATAATTTCTCATTTTATGATGTTATCATTATGCTTTGGGTCATGAAAAAGACAAATCTTTTATTTTTTAAGATATATCCTTTTAAAGCAACTAACCTCAGGGATAAAGAAAGGGTCCTTTGTAGCTGTCAAGAAATAAGAAAAACTCAATTACTAGGAGGGAGAAAAAATAAAGTTGACCTTAGATATCTCCATAGCAACATTCAATTCTAGAAAGCAGTGGAGTAGTGTCCACAAAATCTTCATGGGGAAAAAAAAAAGGAATAACCCAAGTATTTAATATCCAGTCACAGTGTTGTCTGAGTACAAACACTAACAAAAACACATTTTTTAATGTGCAAGAATTCAGGGAATATTGTTCTCTTGTGTGCTTCTTGAAGAATTTCACACAGCAGGGAGATATTTTTGGACAGACTATGCAAAAAGATTAGTACTGAAAGTTGAATCTACTTATTTGTGGAACAAAGATTTAAACATATGTAAAGATTGAGATGACAGAAGAGAAGGTAAATAATACATACTTTCATCATTGGTGGGAAAGTGAGTAAGTATGGTCATTTCCATACATCCAATACCAGGGATAAAGGATAGTTTTAATACCTCAAAATAAGTAATGGGGTATAAGTCTATTTAATAGCTCAAAGTAAAACACTAAGAAATATTATGTAATTAACTAAAATCAAGTGCAGAAGTAGAAGAAAGAGAAATATAAAGAAGAAGAAAGAAATTAATTCCATCGTTGGTTGTAGTGGGGAATCAACTACTGTTTTGTTTTTTTGTTGTTTTTTTTTATTTTTTTCAACTACTGTTTAAAGAAATAAAGGATTGAGAGTACTTAGGGCATAAAAGTTTTACTAGGTCAAGAATACCAATCTCCCAATTATCAGAAGCAACACACACACGCACACACACACACACACAAACACACACACATTCCAGTGAGCAAAAACAGTACAAAAAGCTTTAAAGACAGAAAAGCATAATGTGAAAAAATACGATACAATTAAAATTAAATATAGTATAGACAAACCATGAGAGACGATGGACTCTGAAAAACAAACTGAGGGTTCTAGAGGGGAGGAGGGTGGGGGGATGGGTTAGCCTGGTGATGGGTATTAAAGAGGGCACATTCTGCGTGGAGCACTGGGTGTTATGCACAATGAATCATGGAACACTACATCAAGAACTAATGATGTAATGTATGGTGATTAACATAACAATAAAAAATTTAAAAAAATTAAATATAGTATATATTCCCTATTAATAGCTCCAAGAGGGCAGGGTAGTCTGTTTTTTTTTGTTCACTATTATGTCCCAAGACTCTGGGACGTGTCTGGCTCATGACCCGTATGAAAAAAATTCTTTAAAGAATGAAATGCATACAGGTTAAACTGACATTTTAAAGAAAAAGATCTTCAAGTTGCATTAAACAGCATAACCCACTCTGTACTATATAGAGGAAAGACACCTAAAATAAAGTGCTTAAGAAAATTTGAAATAAAATAATGGCAAAAAATATATCAGGCAAATGTAAACAAAAGGAGAACAAAAGTCATTGTTTCGGGAAGCCTGACTAGCTCAGTTGGTTGAGTGTCAGACTCTGGGTTTTGGCTCAGGTCATAATTTCAGGGTCCCTGTCCCTCTCTCTGCTCACACTCACGGGCTCACTCTCTTTCTCTCTCTCAAATAAATAAATAAATCTTTAAAAAAAAGTCATTTTCTTAACAATAAGTGAGGTTGAATCCAAGGCAAAAAATAGTTTTTAAAAAAGGCAAGAGCTCTCATTTAAAGTGAGAAAGTATTTAATGAAACTGTGTAGATTAAAGAGTTATAAAGGGATAGGTACCAAATAATATAGCAGCAACCTTCATAAATTTAAGCACTAATAAATAAGACAGACTGCAATAAAAATTGAAAATGGATCTTCTTTACTAGTGGCCATAGAACATTCATAAAAACTGACTTATTTATGGTTACACACAAAACATAAATAGAATAAGAGAAAGAGTAAAGACAACATTCTCTGACCATATAGTGACAGAACTAATAATAAAACTGGAAAACAAAATCTGATATTTTAAAATATTTATAAGCATATCTTCAGTCAAAAAAGCAATCAATACCAAAATTATATTACATCTAAATACCAATAATGAAAATATTCTGCATCAGAGTCTATAGGACATAGCTGAGACATTGCTCAAGAACATGTCATTGCATTAAATATTTATATAAGGACACAAGTACAAAAATAAATGCTAAGCATCCATCTTTAGAAATTAGTTAAGGGCGCCTGGGTGGCTCAGTCGTTAAGCATCTGCCTTCGGCTCAGGTCATGATCCCAGGGTCCTGGGATAGAGCCTCACATCAGGCTCCCTGCTCCACAGGAAGCCTGCTTCTCCCTCTCCCACACACCCTGCTTGGGTTTTCTCTCTCTCTGTCAAATAAATAAATAAAATCTTAAAAAAAAAATTAGTTAAAAGAAAATGAAGCCTAAGGAAAGCAGAAGTGAGACTATTAAAATGATTAAAACAGAAATTAATGAATTAGAAAGGAAATGGTAGAATTCGTCAATAAATGCAAAAGCAGAATTTCTGGAAAATAAAATACTATTAATACAAGAAATATTTTTAGCTACCAGGATTTCTTAACCTTGGTACTCAGGGAAGATCATTCTTTGTTGTAAGTGCTGTGCTGGGCATTATGTGGAGCAGCATCCCTGGCCTCCCTCTACTAGATGCTACTCTCCTTACTCCACTGTAACAACCTAAAATGTCTATGGACATTGTCAACTGTTCCCTGGGGCAGGGGGTGTCAAAATTGCCCCGGTTGAAACCACTGGATCAGCCCAGTCAAAAGTAAAGGGAAAAGGCACAAATATCCAATATAAGAAATAATGAGGAAAACATAATCAGTCAGGGAAAATAAAAGAATCAAGAGAGATGATTTTAATAAATTCTGCAAATTAATATAAAACCTGGATAAAATTGACAGCACTCTAACAAAAAGAAATTAACAAAAATAGAAAATCTAACATGGATTATCAAAGAAGAAAAAGAAAGAAAGTTATCAAAATGTAACTATCTAAAAAAAAATCAAAAAACAAATTGACCCCACTATTTAAACACTGCTTCATTCTGTTGGATGTACTTGGCCATATAATTGAGTAAGAGAAAAAAAATCTTAGTAAAAAAGGATTGAGGAAATAAAATTAATATTATTATACAGATACTGTTTCCCAGGTGATAAAATTGGTCACCTTAAAAAAAAAAAAGAAATTTTACTAAGCAGATATTGAAAACAATGAGAGAATTTAGTAAGTTGGCTCAGGATAAAATTAATATACAGAAATTATTATCTTTTATATATACAAACAACCTCCTTTATAAGAGAATATGCAGGAAAAACACAACATAGTTAAGAACAATTTTGATAGTAAATTTTTAGGATCCATATTAAGAAAACATCAAAAGGCTTCTGAGGGATACAAAAGAATACCATGTGCTTAAATAGGCAGATGCAACTACATAGAGATGTCAATAAGCCCTCAGTCAATCTGTAAATAAATAAATAAAATAGCAACAGGAAACTAGAACATTGGAAAACTAAATCAGAAATAATAGCTAGGACAATCGTGAAAATTAAGAGTGATTTGGGGAGGGAGAGAAGAGAGAGGTAGACTTACTGATATTAAAAAAATCAAAAAACAAAAAACTCTGCCTTTGGCTCAGGTCATGATGCTGGAGTCCTGGGATTGAGCCCCGAGTCGGGCTCCCTGCTCACGGGAGAGCCTGCTTCTCCCTCTCCTTCTACTGCTTCCCCTGCTTGTGTTCCCTCTCTCTTTCTCTCTCTCTCTGTCAAATAAATAAATAAAATCTTAAAAAAAACAAACAAAGTGAAAACAAAGTAAAGTGACAATACTTAAATCAATGTGGTACTGGGATTTGTACAATGAAGCAGACTAAAAGTACAGGATACAAATAAGTAAAGAATACGTGTATGTCCAAGGTGGCATTTCACATTAATGGAGAAAAGATGAATTCTTTAAGAATTTGTGTTGAAACACTTGGGTAGCTCTAGGGAAAAAAAATTACCTCAGGATAATTTCCAAATATATAAGATTTAATTATAACATTTAAAATCATAATTTCTATATTTTAAATGAATTTAAATGACACTGGAGTAAGAAAGGCATTTTCGGTGTGATTTTTAAATATCTCAGAAAGCTATAAAAGAGAGATTTAAAAAATGTTGACATCTTTACATTGTTGAGTTTGTCAAATGCTTGGTACTCAAGAAAATGTAAACATTTCTGTACACAAAATCACCATTAACTAAGTCAAAAGTTAAGAAGAAAACTGGGAATCATTTCCAAGGGCCAATTTTCATAATATATAAAGAGTCTCTTTTAAATCAATAGCAAAAGGCAAAGATCTAAATAAAAACAAGGGCAAAGACTAGTGACCAAAAAAAATAAAAAATAAAAATAATGCAGCTCTTAGCCATTTCTCTTGCAATATACTAAAAGTCATATATCCTAAGTGAAGTAAAAGTCAACACTACAATGAATAATATTTTTCACCCATCAAATTCAGAAGTTACATAACTCACGGTGTTGGTGAAGCTGTGGAAAAACTGGCAGTCATATATTGCTTTAAGGAGTGTAAATCTGTACTAAATCTATGGAGCTTTTGGCAATATCTAGCAAAAGTACAAACGTTCTGCTTTTCATTTCATTTTTAGTAATTTACAGATATACTTTAAAATGTGCACTAATACTTATGTTTAATGACACTATTATTGTTTGTAACAGCAAAAAAAAAATATGAAGCAAAACTTTACCAATATGAGATTGAAAAATATCATGTGTGGCAAAATCTATAACATAATACCACATGACTTAAAAAGTACAGAACCTTTGGGCACCAGGGTGGCTCAGTCAGTTAAGCGCCTGTCTCTTGGTGTTGGCTCAGGTCATGATCTCATCAGGGTCCTGAGATTGAGCCCGCATTAGGTGGGAGTCTGCTTGAGATTCTTTCCCCCTCCCTCTCCTTCCCCCTCTGCTCCTCCCCCTGCATGTGATCTCTCTCTCTCTAAAATAAATAAATAAAATCTTTAAAAAGAAAAGTACAGAAATTTCTTGTGTACCAATATGGAACAACCTCCAAGAAATGTAGTTAAGTGGAAAGAACAAAGTGGAGTGGTACTGTGATTACCTTTTGTAATAAAGTGGGATAAATAGATATATCTGCTTACATATGGAAACTAAAACCTCTCAACTACACATAAGAAAATGATGACATTGGTAGCGTATAGGAAAGAGTGGCCAAAGACAGGGAAAATAGAGATTTTTTTTAGTGAATACTGTTTTTTATATCTTATGGTTTTGAGTTAAGGGAATATATACTTCTTCAAAGGTAATGCATCATTTTATTATTTTATTTTTTTAAAGATTTTATGTATGTATGTATGTATTTGAGAGAGAGAGAGAGAGCATGAATGGGGGGAGCAGAGGGGGGGAGGGAGAGGGAGAGGGAAAGAGTCTTAAGCAGACTCTCCACTCAGCCGGGGAGCCCAACATGGGGCTCCATCTCACGACCCTGAGATCAGGACCTGAGTGGAAACCAAGAGTTGGACACAACCGACTGAGCCACTCAGGCACCCCAAAGGGTAATGCATCATTTTTAAGTAGTTGACAGAAGTTCAGTTTGATAAACATGAAAGAAGGCATGCACGACAAAATCAAATGAAGCCAAAACAAATGCTGACTTAGAGATCTAGAATCCAAGCCTACATGATTTTTTTTTTAAATTTAAAATTCATGTTGACAGACAAATCCAACAGATAGAGCTATATATAGCTATGTATAGCTTTACCCTATGGATCATAGCACTGCATGTCTGAACTTTTTCTGAACCAAATGGTTATTTTCTTCACACAGACAGGATGCTATCTCCCAAACAAACCAACATTTCCCTCCTTTTGAAGACTGTAATTCCAAGACTCCTATTATAACTGTGACTGATGCCCCTTTCTGCTAGGTGTGAACCTCAGAAATATTTAAGCAGGCAGTAATTGTGCATTTGCTCCAGCACAACTTACTATTTACTCAGCAGACATTCATTGGGTATCTATCAATCACATGCCAGATAGAATGGAGGGCACCGAGAACAGAAAGATGCAAAGTCATGGTCCCTGCTCTTAAGGAATTTGCATGGTAATCATATGGAGAAACCAGGAACTGGTAGAATTTAATGCAATTTGTTCTGTGTTAGAACAATAGTCATAGCAGTGTTAAGTGTAGGAGGTTAGGAGAGGGAAGGCAATAACAATTCTGGAGATTCAGAGAGGGCTTCACGAACCAGAGTACATTCTACCTCTGCCAGATCTCCTAGAGTTAAGAGTAACAGTCAAGTCATTTGTTCATGGTACTTGAATACTAAAAGACTGAATATATATGATAGTAAAAAAATGTGATCAGTGGGATGAATGAAGTTTTGACTTCACAGTTGGAGATTTCTGTTTCATATCCACTTTGTTCATCATCATCTTCCAAAAAGTTTGCTTGGAATGGTATTGGAATTATGTCAATAAGCCATCCAAGCCAAAACATTAGGTACTTTGTGAGAACTTATAACCAAGTGTCTAGAATGCCCAGTTCCTTGGAATCCCATCTCATTAGAAAAAGCCGTTATTTAATACCTTCAGAACATAAACATGATTTCAAAACATCAACTAACAATTACGATTTTAGTTTGGAAATGGTCCTTCAAAAAAGCATGCTTCAATCCAAGGTGAACAGTCACGAATTAAAAATATGAATATCATCATTTATCTTCTTAGAATAATAATTACTAGTTGGAGTATAAAAATATTAAAAGAAAAAAGACTCACTTAGACTATAAGTGACATCAGTGACCACTAAAAGCAATACAGGGAAAAAACTAATCTTTAACCAAGGGAGCAAATATAAATATATAATATGGGGGAAATATATAACTGAAGCAAATCCTTTCGTATAGGGGATTTTCAGGGACTCAGCCCCAAGCATAACCATCACAAATCCAAATTCCCCTGAATCCTGTACTGCCACCTATGGAGTTCTGAAAGTCTTAATATGTGGTAGATGGAGACATACTCTCCACGACTAAAGATTTTAAGAACTCATTTTTCAGATATTATGACAGGCCTTCCCATGCAGTGCCTGGTTCCAGTTGATATAAATGTTAAAGTGATAAGGAAACCTAAAGCAACTTCCAAGCAACAGAACGAATGTGGAGCACAGAAGCTCGGTGATGTGGGAGGGCGCTGAGACACGCTGACGGGTGCTGCTTGCCCAATCCTGTAGGCACATTTCCAGACTAATCCCAAATACTCAACAAGCAGATTTAGTAATTTGGCATCCCAAAAAGACTTCAGCACTGAAGAATTGTTTCTTCATTATAAAGTATTAAATTGATAGGTAATTTTGTCTTTCTACCTGGCTACAAAAACACTCAAGAGTCTATTAGCTTAAAGGTCATTGTATTTTGCGGTTACCCATGCGTGCAATCAGATTTGGCTCAGTAGACTCTGCTCTCCTCATAAGCATGCATACAATACTATTTAAAGGTCAGCCAACTCGCACTGTCAAAACAGTATAAGGAGAGAATACCAGGAATGTGGGTCTGCATGATGGCACACATTTTGCTGACAGCTTTCTGAAACACACACCTAGAGATCAGTGGCAGGAACATGACAATTCAGGGTCAAGAATTTAATGAATGTTTTTGTTATACGATTACTGATTCTACCATATATAATGAAGAATATAGGGAAAACTGAAGACATTAAATGTGGAAGGCATTTAAAAGAAGAGCCAGTCAACAATGTCTGTGTGCCTTCATGGACAGATTAAGACCAAATGAGTAATGTAGATTTTGGCTTTAAATAAGACCTTATCAATAATAAGGGATGTTGAAAATGAAAAATGTTTAGCTTCTGAAAGTAGAGTTCCTGCCATGAATACTTGAAGACATTCTTTATTAGGACCCATATACTGCTTAATAAGTTAAAACTATCTGACCCTTCAGGACTCTCTTTCTTTCATATTATATGATCAGTCATAGGAATTCTTAGGGAGGGTTTTTTTTTTTCCATTGCTTATTACTATTTGGTATCAGTGGAGCCAAATTATCAACATCTATTTCCCAGAGGATAAATTTCATCTATTAGGTATGAGATACAGGTTCAAAGGGGATCGAAATGAGAATCACAAAAGGGAATCATGGAACACTACATCAAAAACTAATGATGTAATGTATGGTGATTAACATAACATAATTAAAAAAAAAAGAACCTGGACATATTTAAGATATACATTGAACTTGAAACATTATTGTGGACGATAATCTCAAATATGTTTTTTGAAGCTATTTCAAGATGTATAGATGTAGCCCAACATGACATTTTTTCGTGTTCTCCATGCAACTGCTTTCATCTATCCTGACATCTTCAAGTTATCTGTATATAGGAAGTATCACTACTCATGTTGTACAAGGATTAACACTGAATACACTTATCACATTCTCTGAAATGTGGCTTTAAGCTATCCTGAGTTTCTCAGATAGTTAAGGTGTGGGGGCTTTTTGTTGTTGTTTGTTTTTTGTTGTTTGACTTTTTTTAATGATCCAAAATTTTCCCTCTAATGGTCTTCTGGACTAATAGTAATTATGTGTATATATATATATATATATATATATATCAGAAGGCAATTTTTCAGAGGGCACCGTGTTATTGCTTAACATAATTAAATTGGTCTATCGTCAAATCCTACCTAGTTGATGAACCCTATTTACTATTGCCACTTTTTATCTACCATGATAATCAGTGATTGTCTATTGGTTAGCCAGTGCTTTCAACAGCTTAGTTTTAGTAGCTGTTTTCAACATAAGACTTGGTTATTGAATGTACAAGTCATGATGAGTCAGTCAACCATGACTAAAATGGAACAGTTCCTATTAGTCAATAATGAATGTGGAGGTACTTTTTTATTATAAAGTTTATATAAATCAACACACTGTTCTACTGTAATTATAATCATAGGCTCTTTGAGAGAGCGTATGTGAAATAACCCTCATGGCCCTTAGCAGAGCATCTTTCACAAAGCAGATGTTCATCAAATGCAGGCTATTAATAAAATACTATTATAGAAAAATCAGGTGTAAATCAAGTATTGTTTTAAAAGCTTGTCTGTAATTATATACAACATTGCATGCAGCAGGTATACAATACACATGTGAGTCAAAGATTGAGCTTAGTCAAATAATTCCTGTGAGTCAAATTTGTCATAATTTCCTGACTCAACTCTCCCAGAGTATTTAAAATATAGTGAAAGGATTTCTCTGTACTTCATGAACAGTGGGTAGGGTCTGAAATACTATCTTTACATAGGCAATACAGAGACCTTAGGAATAGAAGAGATTTTTTTTTCAATACAATACATATAATCTGGTTCTTATGAATGACCATGGAAACTCCAGCTTTAGTTGCTAGGGAACATAGATTATTTTGTATGGTGCTTGAAAAGACATTATTTGTTCTGATTCTTTTGATGAGTTGAGACTGTTCACACAGTATCTTCAGAATGGAAAGAACAAACCTCTCGCTTCCTCTAATGGTACTGTGACTACAAAAAAGGGAGAGGTATGTGAGGTGGCCTTCTCAATGTTGTCTGAACAATGAGGCAATCATTATAACTCACATTCTATCCATTTTTACATGACACTGACCAAAGGCGGTCTGGGGCTTCTTTTAAGTATTTGCATCAAAAGACATTGAATGGCTTCATCCTCTCTGTTATACTATTAAAAAAGATCCAACCAATGAGAGAGGCTGGAGTCTAACCTGAGCATGAGAATGTTTTACACATGGATGTCATTGCTCTGATATTTTAAAATACTTTCTAAAAACAATATTATTATTGATTCATATATATATTCAGTACTCCATTCTTCTTAGTACTTGATGTAGGCACTCACATGGATAATCTGAAACACTGAGAATTAAAATAACATTTATATTGAAACTGGGCTTATATTAAATCTGACACATAACCTAACTTTTTAGGGGATGTCAAAGTGTGACCTTCTATTTCTGTTTATTCTGATGATCTTTCAAATTTACTTCTCTAGCCCTGGATATGCCACATTTGGTCAAGAAAAAAACAAAAACATGCTTTTAATTGCGGCATATATTCTAGTATTAAATATTAGCTTGTTAAGAAAGCACACGGAAAAAAATAAGAGTCATAATTTTGATGGGTTTGATATAAGTTACAGTCAAGGCAAGAAAACAGTACCTTCATAATTGGCCACTGGAGAATTTCCACTTAGTATTATACACCTCAAGAAAAAATAATGCCACCTTAAAAACACAAGTGATTTTTGATAAGTATTATTAAAGTATTACAAAAATTAAATTATAAAGTCTATTCCTGTCTTAAATTCTGATCATGTATTATATATCTAAACTAATGAGAATAATTTTTATTTCTTAATATTAATTCAATGATAATTATAAATATTTAGAAAATTGCTTTTTTTAGAAATGCTAGATATACTCATTATCAAAACTAGTAGGGAATTGTACCTACAAATTTCTTTTCTTAGAGAATTTGAACACCATGCAAAATGGATGCTTTCTTCATGCTTTAAAAATTGAATAAATTATGGCACAAATAATTCTACTTTGGAGGTTTTTAAATTTATGCTGAGCTACAAAGGAAGGATATAACTTACCTGTTTGTTATTTAAAATCAAACATAGAAAATTATATACACAAGAGCCAAAGACCATTTTTTTTTCTTCCAGAGAGAAAGAATTCTTGTAGATGCAGAAATCAAGTGTATGATATTTAATTATTAGTGTCTAGATATTGATATCCAGAAAGAGCAAAACAAGGGATGCTATTTCTTCTGGGAGAAAACATGCCATTGCTTAATGTAGTGGGCTTTCAATAAAGGAGATCAAAGCTCTTAAGCTAAAAACAAGTCAATAATGGAAAGTTATTGGGACAAAAATTGACATATTTTGTCCCTTTCTCAGGAATCTCTCTTGTCTCACCATAGCACACATTTGTTGCTGATCAAATATTCCAGGTCCATCCAATTCATACAACTTAACAAGATTCTCCTAGAAAGAGCTACTCATTCATTTTAAAAAAATGTACATCCTTAAGGTATACCACATGATGATTTGACAGAAATATACCCAGTGAAATGATTACTTACCGTCAAGCAAATTAACATATATTTTCACATTTTTTTTGTGTGATGATAGCACCTGAAATCTATGTTCTCACCTTTTTTCTTTTCCTTTCCTGGAGTAATGAGAGCTCCATGAAAGTACTGCCATTGATGAGAATCTTACCCTTATTCTGCTAGAGAAGAAGTTGTGTTTTTGTGCCATAGTCATGCTGGGTATTGCCCTTAAATCCATTACACTATTACATTTCTAAATTTGACTGTAACATAGAAGTATTAATTGATTCAACAACTTTGGAAATATATTTGACACCATCTTCTTAAAGCTAAATATATACCAACCATATGACTCAGAAATTCCATTCCTATGCAAATTCCAAAGACAAATGACTAGACATGGCCACCAAAAAAAAAAACAAAAAAACAAAAAAACTAAAATGTGCCTAGCAGCTTTATTCATAATATCCCCAAGCTGAAAGTAATCCAATATCCATCACCACAAGAATGGCTAAGCAAAGTGTGGTATGTTCATATGAAGGAGTACTGCTACATAGCAATAAAAATGAACTAGAGATACACAAAACAAATTAATTCTATGAAAAATCTCTATACTGTCCCCTCGCTTTTTCTGTAAGTCTTAAAACAATTACTAAATAAATCAAAAACTAAAAAGAAACATGATGAATCTTAGAAATGTTAAATTGATTTTAAAAAAAGATTCAAATGAGAACATGTAGTATGATACCATTTATATGAAGTTCAAGAATAGACAAAAGTGATGTATGTGGTAAAAATCAGAATGGTAGTTAATTTTTGGTGGAAGTTTTTCTGTGAAGGGGTGCTAGGAAAACTTCTGGGGGTGATGGAGTGGTTCCGTATATCTGGGTCGTCGTTACACAGAAATTTTAGGCTTAAGATTTGAGCACTTTGTCTATAAATTATGTCTCAAAAATTAGGCATATATAATTATTTAGGACCTAGTCTGTCATAGGTATTCATATAAGAACTGGTGATAGACTAATGAACCAGGTAACACTTATACATTTAATTACTTTTCTGTGTTGGTTTTTCTTTTTTAAACAGAGATTGGGAATTATGTGAAGTTAGAGAACAGTGTGACTCATTTTTGTATTCTCAATACCTGGAGTAATATCAAGGTAATCACTAAGTGTGTTGGATTAATGCCTTCACAAGTTTAAAAAAAAATATTTACCATTATAGCTAGTAAGTATGACTTAGACATATCTCCCCTTGCTATATTTTCTTAAACACAACTACCTGCTTTTTTTTCACACCACAAATAACAACCTCTCACATTTATATTGTCTTCTAAATACAGAAAATAAAGAAGTTTTAACAGCAACACATTGTCCCTATGAAGTGATGCTTAAAAGAAATAAAGTTGAATATATATAAGAAATAGTTAAAAAGATGTCTAATCTTCAAAATCATGAAATTATTTTATAATGGAAATTATGACCAGATATTTTCTTTCTCCAGAAATAAGTGCCAGAGATGTTTTAAATGGAACCAAAGAAGAAATTCTTTATTGACAGGATGATAAAATACCCAGGCTCTTAAGAAAGGATATAGTATTTCCAACCCTACAGTGACAAAGAGGATAAAAATGTGTGTACTTAGGTTGGTTGCTTCTAACGATAATCAATGGCTCTGTCAAGGTGCTTTTTACCGCCAACTATTTCAGAAATAATCACTTGTCTTCAAGTAATACAATGATCATCTTTATTTTGATCAATGTCAGCCATGGTAAAAAATTGTGACTAGATAATTAGCAAAAATATCCTGAAAACTATACTTAATTCACATGAGACACATACCTCCATGAAATTGAAATAAAAAGAACCCCAAAAGATTAATCATTATAAAAAGCATTATATCAAGTATGATTTTCATGCTATTGCCTTTCTAACATTGCTCTCACTATACCCTGAGAGAAATGGTTCAGTCTTAATACCAAGGAAAGCAACAAAAAGGAACTAAATCCTACTGACAAGTTAGTTCTTTAGTAAATATTTCAGGAGTATGAAATGCATTCCCTTGAAAATGTATTTGTGAATTTATCAATGAATTCAGAGATCATTTCTGACCAATGGCATTTATAATACATCAAAAAATCATCCAATCTCCTAATTTGGTGCTGTTAGAGAAATATACCTGACTCTGGATGAAGAAATATGGTCTGATTTCCCAGAGCTCCTGAAAACTGAAATCTCACTCTCAATTGAATACTTTACAAAAGTGCTCGGTCACCTATTCTGAACCTCCAAAAGATAATATTTCTTTTTTTTTAAGATTTTTTTATTTATTTGAGAGAGAGACAGCGAGAGAGGGAACACAAGCACAGGGAGTGGGAGAGGGAGAAGCAGGCTTCCCGCTGAGCAGGGAGCCCCATGTGGGACTCAATCCCAGGACCCTGGGATCATGACCCGAGCAGAAGGCAGATGCCCAATGACTGAGCCACCCAGGCGCCCCCAAAAGATAATATTTCTGAGATCAGAGAGGCCATTTTATTAATCCTGAACTTTGCTCCCAAACACAGAACAAATCCTATTGAAGAAGAGGGAAAGGGAAAGAGGAAATGAGACAATATTGACAAATTATGAATCCTGGCAAGAGCAATGTATATTACATAAGCTTAAAAAAAAGTGACAACAGGAAGGGAGAGAGGAAATTGGGAGGGGAAAAAATGGAAGAAAGAAGGACAGAAAGACGGACAGAGAAAAAGAAAGTGAATTTTGCTTTAGCCAACACTAGGAGGAAATTAGGATGCTCTATTGATTTTCTGTAAGATGTGTCCAGAAACACAAATTAAAGTCAATACAGGAATTAATAAAAAGGATTGAAAAAAGTGGTTGGGTTTGGCTGAAGCCTGAGGTTTGGAAGAGAAGATGGGTGTTATTTAAATTATGTATTGAACCCTGCCCCCTCATGTTAATTTAGGGAAAGTTTGAAGTTTTCCTGAGACTCTCAGCATAAAAAACATAAAAACTTTTCTGCAAATAATGACTTCAGCTATGAAAATTATTCACTTTAGAAAGGGAATTAATCATGTATTATCATTAGCATAACATTTATTTTTCATTTATAAATTTGTGAAACAGCTATATGTAATATCATCTTAGTAGTAGTATGCATTTCTGTAAAAGTGATAATAGGTATTCAATTTCACATGTTACAGCTATTTTCAGCATAGTAACAGACAGTATAGGGTATTTAATAAATTTATCACCTAAGATAATCACAGAAGCAAAAAAAAAAAGATAATCACAGAGGCTATAAGGAAGCATGTACAGAGGACAATGCATCAGATCTGATACTGGACAAGTAATAGTCTATAATATACCTTTAAACTCAAAATATCTGATTCTATAAATGGGCAGAAGCCAAAACTGTCAAGCTAATAGGTAAACATTAAAAGATCAAGTTGAGGGGTGCCTGAGTGGCTCAGTCAGTTAAGTGTCTGCTCAGGTCATGATCCCAGAGTCTGCTTCTCTCTCTCCCTCTGTGTGTTCTCTCTCTCTCTCTCTCTCTTTCGCTCTCTCTCAAAAATAAATAAAAAATCTTCAAATTGGAAGATATCAAATGTTTACATTAGAATAATGAGTTAAACTTCTCTGTTTCCACCCTAAAATGTTTAACCATTCAATCAAAAGATATAATAACAAATAAATGAATACATACTTTCTTATGATTTGGTTTACACTGAGCACATATAATACCTCTCCATATTGCTTGGAATATTAGGTAACATTGCACAATTTTTGCTAAAGTTCTACTGCTGTGTAGTGTATATCATGCTATAGCCTAGGAGAGATGAGAGGCATTGATGTAAAGTGGCAAGAAGAGTTTCAACTCAGGAGGCACAGGGGTCAGGGTATGAATTGTGATTTACCATTTATTATCTGTGAGACCTTGGAAAAAATACTTTATCTGCCAAAACTTCAGTTTCCTCATCTGAAAATGAAGTTAAAAACACATCCCTCTCATCAGCATAAAAGGTTATGATAAGCATTAAAAGAAATGCTGCAGACAAAGCATTTATCGAATGGCTGGCCACATTGTATATAAGACCTCCTTTAAAGGGTTGCTATTATTATTAAAGTAACAGAAAAATTAAGATTGTTAATATTATATACACTGTGAACTTTTCTCACATACAATAGCAAAAGCCAATAAATAGGTTTTGTGGTGAGGATACATATTAAATTAGGATCTAAGGAGAGAAAACATTTCTGAGGTTTACTATATCAGGTGCACTGTGAGTAGGTTGATTTATAGGGGGAAGATGGTTATGGTATGCAAAAATGTTTGCATTATCAAAGCACTATAGGCATAATATTGATGTATATATTATCGCATAAATTTTTACAATGAATTAAATTGACATTCAATGTGATAAAATTTAGATTCAAGTCAGATTGCTTTACATGTCAATTACAAGCACTATTTGATCTATTATTTCTATTCTTTTATTTGCAACCTCTGATGAGTCATCAAAGGTAAACCTCATTTAATTGTTTAAAAGTAATCATTAAATATTATATTTGCCAAGGATTAAATTTATATCATTCTCATGTCTGATGTCAGATAGTTTTCAACACAGAAGAGAGAAATCTGTTACATTTAATCTGAACATAACCATGCACATATATTTTTCCTAGAGAGGTATATATTAAGCCTATGGAAACCCTCTGATGGCCATTAATGCCCTTTCTGGGGTTATACAGCATCTAATGAGTACACCCACCTTGCAAGACCCTGGTTGGTATTCTACAAGAAAGTAAAACAGCCCATTAAATGAGATTTATGGAGTTTTCCAACATGAGTTCTGGTGGGGAGGGAAACTGCACATTACTTCTGTTATGGCTTGTCTGGTTGTGCTATTCCAAATGATGAATTCATTGTCATAAATACTCAGGCTCAGGCCAGAGAATATGGAACCCATTTTGTTGGTCCTTGACCTGCCATGGTCCTCTATCATAATTGTATCCAACGAGCTACAGTGGGGCAGCATCTTATTCCCATGTAACTGAATCATTCCTCTCATTTCCAGCTTTTGCTTTATAAATTTACATAATTTTATAATAGTTAAGTCATTGAAACTCTCAATAATCTGGCCAAGTATACACTGTTCCTTTTAAAAGGAGATTATATATAAGCAGAAATCCCTTGATATTTTTGCAATAATTTATCCTCTTATTGATTTGTACCCTCTATTGAAATCCAGGGCTGCATTTACACAAACACACAGACACACATACACACACATACTCCCCTATAGTTGACAGACTTGTTAATATGTGAATATTTTTATGTTTTATATTCATTTATAAATATAAATACATCTACAACTATTTTATTCATGTATATATATTTTGTAAGGTAAGTAGGATATGCATACATATCCATGTCCCTTTACTTGAAAAATAATGAATACGAATCTGTATGCCATTTAGTGTAGCATATGCAATATATTTAATACATTTAATATAAGAACTTAAAAAAAAACCTTTTTCTTCTTCTTTCAATATGCTCTATCTTTGAACCATTTTAATTGAACCAAAATGAAATATGGAGTCCTTGTGTAAGAGCATAAAATAGTCAAGTAAGTTCTAAAACTCTTATTTGAGAATAATTTCCTTTATGGTTTTATTTGATATATTTATTTATGAATGGATGCACAGATGGAAATATGGTAGTATTTGTGGATGAGGAGCTTTCCTGAACTCAGGTAATCTGAACTGAGGTAACTTGAGCTTTTGGACTATCATTTTTTTAGCTTTGATCAGGTTAGTGACTATGTGGAAGTTAATATTAGTTTTCATCAAATCTAATTATCAAGTGTGGATTTCAAGCATTATTGCCTTTCGGAAAATCTCATACTTGTACAGCTGTTAGACATAAGCTCATAAACTGCAATTATGCTCTGATAGATTAAAATAGAAGATCCTGTTAGCGCTTGGTCCTTGTTGAACCATTAACCACTATGCAAAGGTAATATAATATAACTCAGTTACCCCTCAAAATATGAAATCAGCATCATTATTGCTACATGCCTTAGTTTTCCAGGATTTTATTAGATTCACTAAGTACACTATCTTATTTCCTTTTGGGGAAACCTTATTGGTATTTAAAGCCCTGTCAGAGTCTCACATTGGCATTTGGCTATGGAACCAGAATTTTTGATTTATGTCTTAGTTTTGCAGCTGTGTTAGACAGACTCAACTTCCTGTTCAATATATCAACCAAATATAGCCTGTCCATCACCCAAATGATCTCCACATCATTTCAGAGGGATAGATAATATTCTAATCCTTATATCAGTTGCACACATATTTCCTGTCATTGTGTACATTAGGTCTTTTGAGTAATTTCTCATAAATCCTTAATCCAGCATTATCTTAGGGTTTTACTTTAAAATTTTCTTTCTCGGTGAATGGCTTTCTCCATATCTTCTGCAGCAGCCATTTTGGTTTTCACCTCTGGCAGAATGATTATGTGTAGTTCACCTATATCATCAAGGAATTTTTGGTGCTGATTTCGTTGGTTGGTTGGATTAGCCAAATGTTCTGGTCACTTGACCAGGGAATTGTTTTCAGGATTAAGGAAGAAAATACTTCTTGCCAACAGCTTCCCTTAGAACAGTATCCCAGTAGTAATAGTAAATAGTAGCTTTCTCCTCTTTTCATAACAAAAAATATAAACTTACACATTATTACATAAGATAAGGTGAGCTAATTCTAAACAATAGTAAATGAATTATTTTTAACTTCAGCTTGACTTCTGAGACGGCTTGACACTGTAGCAAATGTTTAGAAACTGAACTCCTGAATTATAATACTTAAGACAGCAGTAGTAAAATACAGCAAAATGACAGAGGTATTACAAATTAATTGTGCGGAAAGGTGTTTTCTGGAACCCAGAAAACTTTGTATTAGGAAAAATATAATACATGATCATAAATATAATGAAAAAAGTAAATAATAGCAGTTAGCATCACTAATCAACACAATTTGTTTATAATAAAAATGTTTTTAAACCATAAGTAGTTTATTTTGTTTTATTTTTTTTAAAGATTTTATTTATTTATTTGAGAGAGAGAATGAGATAGAGAGAGAGAGAGCACGAGACAGGGGAGGGTCAGAGGGAGAAGCAGACTCCCCGCTGAGCAGGGAGCCCGATGTGGGACTCGATCCCAGGACTCCAGGATCATGACCTGAGCCGAAGGCAGTCGCCTAACCGACTGAGCCACCCAGGCACCCCTAAACCATAAGTAGTTTAGAGTTGATTCATTTTTTTAAAAGGCCTGGAAAACATAAATATTTATATCTTAGTCTTTTGCTCTAATCTTTAGATTTTGCTTTTAATTCTTTTATTGTAATCCATATAAAGATTCAAATTAATTTGAAGTATTTTAGTTGTATACCTTTAAAAGAAAATATAAAAATATTAGTGTGGCTCAAGAGTAGAAGAGCAAAAAATTAGCAGATTGGCTGAAAGTTACTCTAGCAATGATATATGAAAGAAATCCTTGTTCCACATTTAAAAAAAGAAAGCAGTGAACAAGAAAACTAAACAAAACAAAAAACCTCTTGTGTCTCTAAATTAATTGAATATTGCATGTTGTCATCAGTGCTCAAGCAGTGTGTCACTGATAATTCAGATTTTATCATATGTATGTGTGATGGGTGTGGGGGGGTTTGCATGTATATTTATCCCCCTCATCTGCAACACTATCACTATTACTTATGTAACTGCAGTTATTCAGATGAATACATTCTAATAGAGGATACAAAAATCATTCTCTTGAGATTCCAAGTAAACTACTTTGTTGTATTTACAGGTTTTCTTAGAGAAACTTTGTTGTATTTACGAAAAAGTTTCTCTAAGAAAAGTTTGCCTAAGCATAGGATAGGGCAATGAAAATAAGCCAGGTGTTGTATTTCATGGTGAAGCTAGGGATTCACACCTAGAATTTTAAGTCTTAATGCCAGAATTCTTTATCATTAGCCCATTTGTAGGAGAGATTTTATGTGATACTTTCCTAAATATGTCTCCAAGGCATAACTGCCTTCACTGTGGATGCTTTCTGAAGACAGAAATTGCAGCAAAATGTGTAGCCTTAGCATAAGTTTATTATATAATCAGTAGCCTATTATAGATTAATCTACTGTAAGATTTTTTCCTTTCCCACCCCAACGTTCAATTTCTTTTTCTTTTAAAGACTTATTTATTTATTTGAGAGAAAGAGAGCGTTAGTAGAAGAGGCAGAGGGAGAAAATATCTGAGTAGACTCCAACTGAGCGTGGAGTCCAACACAGGGCTTGACCTCAGGAGCCATGAGATCAAGACCTGAGCCAAATCCAAGAGTCAGATGCTTAATTGACTGAGCCACCCAGGTGCCCCCATGATGTTCCATTTCTTGAAGCATCTCTATGATAATGACGACTAACTCTACCAAATTCCCAAACCAAAATCATCATGTCAAATGGGCCAATGCATAGCAAACTCTCTAGCTTTTCCCTTTGTCAAGTAACAAACCATCTGGATTGCCAAACTACAAGATGCCACATCAGTGTAGTTTGATCAACTATATCATAGGCATATTCATCTATAGAGAGCTATTTACAGCATACCTGGTTTTCCCAATTAGCTTGTGTGTCCACAAAGACAACTGCTTTACTTTAGACATCTTTGATCTCCCACAAAATTCTTATTATATCTGATTAGTGGTGTCTAATCAGTGGTTAAGAAACCACATTGAACAAATTCTCTTTATCCTCAAGTTGTTTAAAGATGTAACATATTTAACTGGGATTCTTCCTGCCTCAGCTTTAACTGAGGAACCAATACAGAATGCATTCTATTGTATGAAACAAATCTGCATACGCAGATTGGCATAGATGATGAAAAGGAACATACTCCATTACTCTTGGACCTCTTAGCTACCATAAGATATAAAAAGAGGTCCAAGGGTCAGGAAGAGGATTTTGGAGAAAGCTGTTGCTGTTCTAGAATTCTTCTTTCCCCATAATTATGGAGAAAGGATTGAGGGGTGCTACCTCTCCTCAGTAGAGGACACAGGACTGGGACCTGAGTTACCTCTAAGAAAGTTAATTTTATTAAGATGTAAGCTGTGTCAGGGAGAGACAGAGACGGAGAAAGGAAGAGAGAGAGAGAGGTGGGGCGGGGTGGGGGTCACCTGGACAGGTTAAATTAGAGAACAGGGGTAGGGGCTCCTCACCGCAAAGAGGTTGCATGTGCACTGCAGGGTATGCAGGAGCTGAGAAAGGATCTACCGAGGAACCCTCCACCACAGAGATACGAGTCAAGGGAACTGCAGGTGAGAGACACCAGCAGGGAATCAGTCCTTTATGACTCCATGAAAGCACTCATCAAAGAAACAGACAGATGTAATGGATATTGGCCTCACCCACCCAAAGACATCAGCTGTAAAATCTGCCAAGGCCCAGGGTTGATGAAGTAACCTAGACAAACAAGACCGGTGCTCTGTTTACACCTCTTCTCCCTCCACAAAACACCTAACATAGCAGCTAGACAGTAAAGGCTAGTATATAAGAGACTCTAAGAAGGAAGGACTTAACGGGGTGATGAATCAAGTTCAGAAGTCTGAATAAATATTTTGGACTCTATTCTCATTACTGAACTAACACTGTGTTTGTGACTTAAAGTGCCTGAGGGCTGTAGAGATGCCACAGGTCTGTCAGAGATTATATCCAGGCACAGAGGAAAATTATCCCCCACTGCAAAAAGTGTCAGGGAGACAGTGGGAGAAAAAAAAAATCTGTTTACATCATAAAATGTGTGGGTTTTTTTTAAAGATTTTATTTATTTATTTGTCAGAGAGAAAGAGAGAGAGCACAAGCAAGGGGAGCGGCAGGCAGAGGGAGAAGCAGGCTCCCCACTGAGCAAGGAGCCCCATGGGGGACTTGATCCCAGGACCCTGGGATCATGACCTGAGCCGAAGGCAGATGCTTAACCGACTGAGCCACCCGGGTGTCCCTATAACAAATGCAGAGTCAGACTACAGAAAATTCAGTAAGTCATTTCTCCAGTGTCCTGTGGAGACTGTTTGTCAATGCGGTTGTGTAAGGGAAAGGGGTGTGTAAAGAAGGAAACAGTGGCAGTGGCCCATGGAAATTTTGCATATGGCCTGTTTTCCTGAGAAGGTAACTAGCTGATTTTATTAGGGAGGGGGCCAGATGCCAAAGACAATAGAGACTGCCACCTTAATACTCGAAGAATTAAGAAATGTCATCAGAAAATAGCTTGAAACCTGAGGCATGCCAAGAAGAATGGAAAGAGCAGGCTCCCGAAGAGGCTCTTAAACAGTGTTGTTAAAATTCACAGTCATTTGCTTAACATTAAAACCCAGCAATTAGCTAACAAACCTTGGTGACAGACTGCTATTAATTTTGTGCTGACTGCATACATGTAAATTAAACCATTACAAGTTCCCCACGTGCTGCCTCTGACATTTGTTTTGTACAAGTAAGCTGGCAGTGGGGAGGCATAAACTTTGCTCTGAACTCCCTTGGCAACTGAGGCTGCTGATCACTTTGTTAATTTCTTGAAAGATATTCAAAAACTATTTTTTGAGGACAAAAAGGTGATTACAAAATGCCTTCAACTGAATAAGTCTTGAGCACTAAAAATTATACGACTCACACAACAGTTTTTAGATTTGGCTGGAGACCCTTAGATGATTATTATACAATTTAATATGTAATTATATATTATAAAATGACATCAATATAATATAGTTATTTTTCCCATGAAGTAATTAAAATCTAGTATAATTCATTATCCTCACTGAATCCTAAAGGTACATTAGCGTATTTTACTTTTTGCTTTTGATCATTTAAAAAAACTGAAATAGAAATAGCTGGCTTATTTAAACCTAAGGTCATAAGGGCACCTGGGTGGCTCAGTGGATTAAGCATCTGCCTTTGGCTCAGGTCACGCTCTCAGGATCCTGGGATAGAGCCCTGTTCCAGCTCAGTGGGGACTCTGCTTACCCCTCTGCTCCTCCCCCTGCTCGTGTGCACATGCTCTCTCTCTTTCAAATAAATAAATAAAATCTTATTAAAAAAAAAAAAAACCTAAGGTCATAAACTGGAAGAAAAGATCTTATATTTGGAGAACTTTCTCATCAATGACCAAGTGAATTTACTAAATTTTTCACAAAAATCCAATGATCCTCTATTCATCTAGATGTTCAGAGTTTCCAGTGGAAGACCAAATGTCCCAGACACACAGCCTGAAACTGCTTAAACAATCAACCTTTTAACCGTAGCTGCTGGTGAATTTGGGGGACTTGATTACCTAATATATGGAATGGGCAGAGTGATCTACTCCTCTGCATGGCTTTTAAATGTCTGATCTATAGCAGCTGCTCTGCAAGCACCCTCTTCATCCCTTCTCCACTCTTCCCATAATGAAACTGTCCTAGGCGTGACATGAGATGTTAAGTCTCTTTACCTTTACTATCGGTTTCCTGTCACACTACCTGTTTCAAAAGGCACTGTCCCTAAATATTAGATGGCAGATATCTGGTACCCATTATTCATTCCACCCACATTTTTCAAGGCTTTTTAGTGAAGTACTGTTCCAGATACTTTACACATCAACAGAATAGATGAAAATCCCAATGAACCACCCCTCCCATCTTTCAGAGAAAAGAAAAAAAAAAAAAAAGACTTTAGACTTGAGGAATTTCCTAAACCTAAAAAGTATCTCTAACAAAAATGCATAACATCTCAAAATTAAGCAAAAACAAAAACAAAAAACAAAACAGAACTTCTCTTATAATGCTTTTTCACTTTGAATTATGGTCATTAGCCCTAGCCCTTTACTCCACTTTGGGACACTTTTTTTCTTCTTTTAAAGTCTGGCTTTTTTTTTTTTTTTTTTTTTTAGGTATTTATTTATTTATTTAAGAGAGAGAGGGAGAGAGCACGAGCAGGGGAGAGGGGCAGAAGGAAAGGGAGAAGCAGATTCCTCGCTGAGTAGGGAGCCCAATGCAGGACTCAATCCCAGGACTCCAGGATCATGACTGAGCCAAAGGCAGGAGCTCAACTGACTGAACCACCCAGGAGCCCCTCTTTGAGCTACTTAACATAGAGTTTGTGTCTTTCTACTTCATATGTTCCCTGCAAACTTGGCAAAGTAGTGAGCCTGTAATAGGTGTTCAATAAATGTTGGATTGAATTAAAGAATGTGGCAGTAAAAAATGGCTGCTTTTTCATATGTACAGTATGAAATCATTTTGAGTAACTAATTAAGCAAAAGTTAATTACTTCATAGTAGTTTAGCCAAGGCATCCACAGATAAAGTTTCCTAACAAAATTGGGGCATACTTTAGACTTTTCTTACTGAAAACATGATCCTTAGATCAGCAACACTGGTCCCACCAACGTTTCCCCCCAAACCTAAAAAAGAAGCAGTCTGCATTTCAACAAAATCCCCAAGTGGCTTATATGAATGTTAAAATTTGAGAAGTGCTAATATATATCACCAGCTTTTAACCAAAACTACATGTAAAACTCATCTGATGCTGTTTCAAAAAAAAAAAAAAAGAAAAAAGAAAAAAGGGGAAAAAGTGAAAAACCTATGTCTAGGCCACATTCCAAACCAATTAAATATGTCTATGAGTTCAGGAGTGAGGTTCCTTTTTTCTTTTTACTCTCCATGCAGTCTCAGGTACAGCCAAATTGAGAAACAATGACTTAAACAAAACAATAAGATATAAGCTGGCTCTGCCACGGAATTCTCTGAATTGAATTAAAAGAAATTGAGTTTTTAAACTCAAATCAGAGGAGATGAACTTCTTATATATAAAGACTCAAGTAAGACCTTACTTAGTAGTCTACTGATTTTAGGTTCAAACAGAAACATGTTAGTCTAAAGATGTCTTCGGATGCTCTGAGGCAGTCCAACAAAGCATCCTACCCTATTCTTTGATGCAAAATCATCTTAAGCAAGGAGCAGTAGTCTGCACAGTGGAAATGAGCCTTACAGCAACATTCTGTAGAATTACAGCGAGCTCTCCTTATGGAGGCTAAAGAGGAGCTAATGTGTAGTATTTCATCTTTAATGACTGAAACACTGTTTTCCCTTGGGGAAAAATCAAATGAATCAATCCTCCCATCATGTAAACTAATACCTCATTTTGAGTTAGGCTCTTGCTGAGAATTTGACGTAAGATATTCAGATTTGTTTCCATAAATCACTGTAACTATACAACATATTCAGGAATCTGGAGAATGAATAAGTGTTCTCTTAGCACATAGTAACCAAACTGATTTAATACTTTGTGTTAATTCATCCCATCAACAAAATGACTTTCAAGAAAGAAGGAGGCCTTTTCTTAAAAGCCAAAGAGTAAATTGGCTAGGTACATCTTATTTTTTTGACAAGTGTTGGTAGAACAAAGATAGGAAATGACTTGTTCACGTTCAAAGTGTAATCCAAAAGGGTCTAAGAAGAAAAGCTTGGGTTCATAAACAGACATAGCAAGGAAATGGAAATCTTGAATTCTATTTTTAATTCTGTCATGGATAAAAAGAAAAATGGGGGTGCCTGGGTGGGTCAGTAGGTTAAGCATCTGACTCTTGATTTCAGCTAGGTCATGATCTCAGGGTCCTGGGATTGAGCCCCATGTGGGGCTCCATGCTCAAGGCAGAGTCGGCTTGAGATTCTCTCTCCCTCTCCTTCTGCCCCTATCCCTGCTCGTGCACACTTTCTCTCTAAAATAAATAAATCTTTATTTAAAAAAAATTCTTAAAAAAGAGTAATTGAAATAATTAAAAGGATCCATTATCTCATTTAATCCTTGCATCAACCCAAAGAAGTAGCTATTATTACTCCACTTTCCAGAGGAAGAAAATGAGCAAAGAGGACAGATAAGTTGCCAAGGCCTCTTTATGCTTTATTTGGAATCCTCATAATTATTAGACTCTTAAAGACTTTGAAGTCAGATAGAACTGTAGGAAAAGCTCTAATATGCTAGGGGTAATCAAAACTCTACTTTTAGACCCACCAGTATGGAATTCCAGGATTCTTGCCCTAGGAACTTATAGCAAAATATCTATTGAACCTTAAAATGTCCCGGGGATCCACTTTCTTTTTTTTCAAGTTGTTATTCAAATTCCAGTATAGTTAGCATACAGTGTAATATTAGTTTCAGGTGTACAATATAGTGATTCAACACTCCATACACCAGCTGGTGCTCATCACAACAAGTACACTCCTGGGGTCCAGTTTCTGATGCCACAGCTTTGCCTCTGTCTCTGTAGCAGTACTGGTCTGCTTAAGGGATACGCAGGTGTACTGGCTCTTGATGGCGATACTCAAGTATGTTGGATCTCATCTGTTCTTCCTAAGGATATCATCAGATGTGCCTCAGGGGCCCTTTATAAATAAGTCAAGTTTTAGGGCCATTTTCATTTTTTTAATGAAAAGGAGCCCACTGAAGATAACTCAACAATTCTTAAAAGAAATAATACAAAAAAACTCTCTCTCTTTAAAGATGGACAATAAGATGTCTTAAGGTATCACAGATCTTTGCTCATTTCAAGAAGAGGCTTGGAGATAATTCTCGGCTGAGTAACAGAATCAAAGCCTTATCTCAGCTGATTTCCTAACGTATTATTTTTCAGAAGATGCAGCTATATAAAATGTAGTAGTATCAAATATTACATTCCTCAGTTTTGGATTACAGGGCCACTGACCATCCAAGATACAGAGTTCACACACATAAATAAGGGGTCAAATGGAGGACCCAGGAGCTGTGTGATGCAGGGGACTTGGGCAAGGAGTAGGGCATTTCTTCTTCCACTAATTATTTTTCATGATAAATATTTACTAAGCACCTGTGATAAGCGATCAGGGATCAGCAAACTACATCCTCTGGGACAAATCCAACCCACCACCTGGTTCTGTAGAGCCATGAGCAAAAAATGGTTTTCACATTTTTAAGTGTTTGAACAAAATACAAAGAAGAATATTTTGTGAAATGTGAAAATTATGTAAAATTCAATTTTCAGTTGAAAAATGGTTTTACTGGACCACAGCCATGCCCATTCATTTACACGTGGTCTATGTTTGCTTTTGAGCTACAACAGCAGAGGTGAGTAATTGTGACAAGAGTTTAAGTGTGAAAAGCCTAGAATATTTATTATATACTCCTTGAAGAAAAGTTTGCTAATCAGTGCGCTAGACATAATGATGAACAAAAGAAATATGGTCATGCAGTTTAGCAAATACTGCAGTGGTGCTGTTGCTTGCATTCCGCTTTGGCTTGAAAACAAAGCAAACCTCCACAGGCTTCCATTTTTTTCTCTTTATTTTGGGGATAGAAAAATAACTAGGGGGCACCTGGGTGGCTCAGTCAGTTAAGCATCTGCCTTCAGCTTAGGTCATGATCCCAGGGTCCTGAGTGGAGCCCCGCATCAGGCTCCCTGTTCAGTGGAGAGCCTGTTTCTCCCTCTCCCTCTGCTCCTCCTTCTGCTCATGCTCTCTCTGTCAAATAAATAAATAAAATCGTAAAAAAAAATAACTTGGCTCAAAAGCGTTAATTTAGCACAGTGTCTTGCACATAGAAAGCACTCAATAAATCAATGTTTTCCTCACTCTGGAAGTCCTAGCACCCTTTCCCCTTCTCTACCTACCAAAATCCTACCTATCCTCCTGAGTCATGATGAATTGTTACCTTTGCAACTTTATGTTGATCTCTCAATTTAAACTGCTCCATCTGTGTTTCCACAGCCTTCTGTTTACCAGTCTGCTATTATATGAGCCTCATCTCCCCTGTACTTCAGTTATTTACAAATCCCTCCTCAAAAGCAAGGATATTTCTTATTAATCTTGTAACCCTCATAATATCAAGCATAGAGAGATCATTACATATAGGAGTCTGTTGGTAGTGTCTGCTGAACAAGTAAAAAACTGAATGAATGCACAAATGGAAAGCCATGTGGAGGAATTCAGAAAGGTTTACTGCCCTCCCAAATAGGCAGACAACAGATAAGCTGGGAGTTTCAGTCAAAAGAACCTCAGGAAAAGGCTGTGTCCAACCAACCTGAAATACTAGATCTGTCAAGGATATAATCTCTCTATATGTTCTTATAAAGACATGTATTTTACTCTTGGCCTTATTGTCTAAATTATAAAATGTCAGGGCAATAGCAATTGTCAGAGCCAGCGGAGGCATTAAGGGGAAGAAAAGGTAACTAATAAAATTAATATGTTAATTAGAAACTGAATACATTCCATTTTATTTTCTGCCACATACAATTAATCTTACTCCACCTTATATTACAAACCCAAGTGACTCTATTTTTTTTTAAAGATTTTATTTATTCATTCATGAGAGACAGAGGGATAGAGAGAGAGAGAAGCAGAGGGAGAAGCAGGCTCCCAAGGAGCAGGGAGCCCGATGCGGGACTCGATCCCAGGACCCTGGGATCATGACCTGAGCCGAAGGCAGACGCTTAACCATCTGAGCCACCCAGGCGCCCACCCAAGTGACTCTATTAACTAGGTTCTTCTCCAAAGTCAGTTTGCTCTACCTTTAAATACCGCATGCAATCACACCCTCATACCACCACACATGCACCACATACACACACACACACGTACACATACTTTTTTACAGCGAATCAAAGGGAAAAGAAACTCAGGGGAAAAGCAATGAATGTGAATTATATCTCAATAAAGTTGTTATTAAAGTAAAAATCAATAACACTTGGGTTGTAAAAGAGGACCAACTCTCTTTTCACTGGTTATTTGCATCAAGAGACCAATGCCTTGAGGAATCAGACAACTTCTCATGCTAATTTAAATTTTTTGTACCTGTAAGTTTTGATAACATAAAACCTAAAAGGCTTTCTAAACAATG